>NW_027459628.1:0-190000 GCF_050624435.1 Tenrec ecaudatus
GGGTGTTACCATAAATCATAAGAGGTGCAAAATGAAGAACTTGGGATGGAAGTGGGTGGGAAACACTGCTGAAAACCTCCTCCAGAGCCCTGCCCTTTGAGAAGTCAGAGCTAGCACTCAGAGAAGGAGACGCAGTATCTAACATAGTTAAAGGTATATTATGCCAACCTCGTCAATGAACTCATGTGGGGTTAATTGAAGGGCAGGGAGATCAATGGCTCTGTGAGCCTAGCCTTTCTGGTCTCTTGCTCTCTGATAGTGCCACCAGGGTGGATATGCATTTGTTAGGTCCCTAAAGCAGCTGGAAAGACTCATTTCCTGGGAGATCCCTGAGGAGAAGCCGCATGGACCTACCCTGTTGCAGCCCTGGTTTCTGCAGCAGCCTCATGGAGAACCTGCCAGCGCACGGACTACAATTTCCTCCTGCAGTCATTGTCTCCCCGTGTGTTTTTGGATTGTGAGGAGGACTTTGTAGATTGGTGTCAGACACATGGGATACTATTGGACTGGTGGTCTTAGATTGAACTGGGTTGGGATGCTTTTCAATGTTCACTTAACCTTTATATAAAACTCATAAAATATGAGTGTATGAATTTTGTTTCTCTAGTCTACACAGACTAACACACATGACACCCCCTCTAGATCCCGCCATGCAACACAGAAGTCACACTTTAATGTAGGAGGGGGAAAATCTCTATTATGGAACAATGAATATCATGGCTGAGAGAAGCCATTAGCCTGTGCAGAACAGGCTAAAGTGGCTGGCATGGATACTTTCCTACTAATCAGAGCAGAAGAAGCGTCTTCTAATTTGCCAGATAAGACATATTCTCGAAGACAGTGACGTGGGCAGTGGTAAGGGTAACTGGAGTAAGCCCACCTCCTCCGCCTCTGCTGCTGCAAGCTGACTGGGCACACAAACACCCTGGGGGGCAATGCCTGAGTGTGGCTTCTGATATTGAATCCCCTGAACGGACAGAAATTTGTGAATACATCCCTGATACAGGTGCTCGTGGTGGGAAGGCTCTGGCAGTCAGGTATCGCCTGGTGGAGGCAGGGTCTCACACTTGCCACTCTCCTGTGTTCTACAAAGAAAGGAGCCCTGCAGCTGGAGGAACATCCATTAACTGAGGCCTGCGCTTCTTTTCGTGGACATAACGTTGACGCAAGATACTCCTGATGACAGCCTGGTGTCCCCTCTAGGACTTGGCCAACATCTGTCGTGAGCACCTGAGCCTCCGTGACCTTGTTAGGAGACACTGGTTGTCTTTGAAGGGGCCCAAGGCTGTGACCACAGGGTAATACGGGCTTTCCTTTTTGCAAAGGATCACCGTGTCCTGTAGATTTTTTGCTGGAGCAAATCCACTGGACAAAGTGCTTCCTCCATTTTTTGCTGTGGCCCTCAGCAGGAAGCTGTCCCTTCTCTGGTGGGAGCTGTGAGGACTTGATCTCAAGGCACTCAGCCAATGCCTTGTCTTGCACAGGCTGGCTTAACCCACAGACTTGGGAGATGCCTCTTCCCACTAATCCTTTTCCATGCTCTTCTGGATTGGGCCATTTATGAGTCTCCCTCTTGTCAGTGGGAACAGCATCCTTCCTTCTCCTTGTCGAGGGGTCCTGAAGGTTGGGGCTTTTGAGCTTCTGCTGCCCCATGTAACTTGCTCTAGCCACCACGAAGCCACTTGGCCCTTGACATATTGGCTTATCCCCAGTGAACAAATGCTGGGGGAGGCAATGGACCACCTGAGAAGGCAAAACATTGGTGGCAGTGAGCACATCAGTGGTGCAGTCCTGAAGGAGCCCGTCAACAGGACAGCATGGAGAACCATCCTCTGCCTCTACCTCCACCTGGAGCTTAATCTCACTGCACACTCGTGCTGTAAGGCTTGGCTTTTCAGGAACTGGAGCACACTTTCCAGGTAGCAGGAAACTTTTACTACATCCTAGAGCCTCGAAGCACCCCCGGGTCCACATCATTGGTTTGAGATTTTGCCAGCACACTGGTTTTGAAAGTGTCTCTATCGTCTAGCTCTATTGAAGAGGACTTCTTGACCACCACCAACCCTGTCTCTTTGGCTCTTGAAGATGGACATTCAGAGTTCACTTCCAATCTGGGGCCTCCTGGGGCACAACTAGCACCCTCTTTCCTTGACCCCTTGCTGGTCAGTACTGGATTTGAGGTTTGCTCTAGGCTCTCTCTCTGGACACTTTCATTCTGGAAGGTTCTGCCAAGGATACTGGGCATGAAGGCTGGAAACGGCTGCCTGAGGGCCAATGAGCATCCACTGTCATTATCAAGTGGGGGGTAGGCTGGGGTTCCCTGAACAGGCTCCTCTGTAGGGGAGCAATCAGCAAAAGGACTCTCCAGGGTAGGGCTTGATTTCTTTGTGGTCACTCTCTCTCCCCAGTCTGCCTGACAGGGTTCTCCCAGGACCTTGACAGCCTCAGTTACTAGGTTAGTTCAATACTTAGGGGTGGCTAAGCAGGTGGACTTTGGAAAGGACATTGCGTTGTCTTTTCTTGTCCTACAGAGGTTTGTGGGCTCAAGGACTTTGAGGGGCATGCACCACCTCTGCCTCATTTGGAGCCTTACGATATGCGAGTCCAGCACCTGTTGAGTGCCCGGGCTGAGAAAGGAAAGGCTCTGCGTTGTGTTCAGATCTTCCAGCTCTCCCCAGGAGGCCACATTGACAACATGTGGGTGGGTCAGGGAAATAGACAAAGCGTGCGTGGTCGCAAGACATGAACGGCAAACAATGCCAGGGATCTGATCCTTTCTAATCTGCTCCACCTTCCTGCACATGTGGACATTCAGGGTGTTTTCCAGTAGGATTTTATTTGGACCCCTTAGGGTGTAAGTTCCTGCGTTAATCCCCTTGTGTATCCTCAAATCACTTAACTCCTTTGAGTCGGCTCCCGGAGTTCCTTTTGGGCAGTAGTTTCCTGATCCCCAGAGAGATAGATTACATTTGGATATTTTCCTCAAGTAATTCCCTTGTCCATTGACCGAGTTGTTCCTCAGCTGGACACCGGCTCTGCAGCACGCAAGCGACGGTCCAGGGTGTGTGCATCTTCCTGGGGACACCGTCTTCATTACATTCTTCCCCTGCTTGTCTCCAGGTGTTGAGCAGGAGCATTCGGGCTGCTTCATATCCAGACAAGTCCCTGGCCATTTTTCCTGAGGCTGCTTTAGTGTCAGAGACTCAAGAGTCCCATTGCCGAGGGGCCCCTGCAATTGAGGGAAGTTCTCTTGGCGGTGGAGCTCCGATTGCTTCAAGCAGCCAGGAAGCTTGGTGTCTGTCTTTGGGGTCTGGACCTTCTGATTGTCCTGGGGATGAGTGGGTTTGCGAAGACAAAAAGCTTCCTGGGGTGGTGGTATCATAAAGGGTAAAGAACTCTCACTTTCCTGTTGTTTCTTTAAAAAATGGCTTTCCAGCTGTTGAAGTGAATTTGGAATGCGTGATTGGGACTTAGTGTGGACGGTAAGACAGGATTCATCACAGGGACTCTTGTGAGGAGGAGGAAAAGGTACTGCGAGTGGGCCACGGGGCTGTGGACTGGGCGGAGTCAGGACTGTAGCAGGCGGTGGGGCCTGGGCTTGGCATGCAGTTGGAAGTAAAAGTTGGAATCGGCCTTCAGTGTAGGGCAAGGAGTGACGTTGCAACAAGAGTGGGTACTCTTTAGCTTGCATTTGAGCTGGTAAGGCATTAGGAATTTCATTAAATAAGACAGTGGGAAACTCTAGGGTGGATCCAGAGACCCTGAGAGCAGCTGCCAGAGACTCGCTGTGCAGAAAAGGTAGACCCCAGAAAAACTCACTGAATTTTTGTGGAAAATGCTTCTGAGCGCTGGGTATCTGCTCTGCTTTGATGCTGGCATTCCAGAAGGGCTGGGGAGGTGCAGTGATCTGCTCCCCATCGAGTGCCTTCAACATATTTAAGGCCTGCAGATGGTATTCTGATACACCCTTTCCTTTTTCTTCCCAAATATTCCATTTCTCTGCCTTTGTGATTTCTATTTCCAGCAGCTTGTGGACATTGGGGTTGAGCAAGGTGGGCCTCCCTACTTCCCCCTGCCTCTTTGTGGGTCCTTCCCGAAAGGTGTCTTCTTGGGGGTGCCAGGTAGAGTGCTCTTTCAGAGACCCAAAGTATTCCAAGGAGGGAAGCTGTAAGTTCTTGGCAGCTGCCCAACACTGGGGTGGGGAGGCAGTAGGGAGGCCTGTGGGATCCTGACTTGTGATGGCTGCCATGGCAGGTGTGGAGCAGCGGTTGTGTGGAGATGGGCTCTGCCTGGGCCTTGCCAACAAGTCATTCTGAGAATGAGTCCCTGTGGGGTGCGGGGCTGGTGAGTCCCAGAGAGTGCTTGGAGGCTGCAGGTAGGCCTTTGAATCCGGGGGTTTGGCACTGGGTGAGGGAAGAGCCAGTGGTGTGGGTGAAAGACTGTCAGGTTCATGGGAATGTGCGCAGTTTGGTGATTGACTCAAGGCGGGTAAGACTTGAGAAGTTGAGATGCACATCTGGGCCCGTGGAAGGGTGGAGTTCTGAGACCTAGGTGTCCGGAATGGATGAGCCGCAGAACCGTGTGGGGCGCGCGTACCGACGTGGACTTCAGCCGTACCTCTATTTCGCCAGCTACCAGAGAGGGCTTGAGCTTTCTGTTGACCAAAGCTGCCAGTGTCAAGTGGGTTTCCCAAGTGGCTGCAGGAGACAGAAGGACCAGATTACAGCCAGGACTGAAGGGGCAAGAGACCTAGCAGGCTAGCAAGGGTCGGTGCAAGCTCAGCCCCTCCCCAAGCCTTGATGGCCTGCTCTTCCTGCCCCACCCCACTGCCCGGGACTCCTGTCATTCTCTGCCCATCCCTGAAAGTGTCCCCCAAACCAGCGCATCCCAGCTGCTCTGCAGCCCGAGGCCACACAGGCACCCTGGTTGGAAGATGCACCCCGCGGTGAAGCAGGAAGGTTACTTACTTCTGCCTAAGACGCAAACGCAGGTTCTGAGCGCCATATAGTTCTTGCAGGAAGCTTCGGAAAACTGGAAATCAAGAGAACCGTTATGGTGCAGCCCTCCCAGAGGACCGAAAGGAATGTCACACGGGCTGTGCACTTAGGACGTTGGACTCTCCAGAGCTCAAGGTCAAATGATAGCTTACTCCCACGGGCAGGAGGTGCTTTGGCATTTCAAGGAGCATCGGTTTCCAATATTGTCTGTGGGGTCTCAGTGAGCAATCTGAACCTTGGCAAAGTTACACAGCTTATCGCAGTTACCCCTCAATGTTCCACCTCCAAATCCACCAGAATCTGCTCCTGACACCCCCACTGCTCCCTACTGGGTCCTACCTTGGCCAGCCTTCATCCCATTCTAGGCCCCTCCTGTACATCTGGGAAATATCTGGGTTCTGTTTCCATCCACAGTATCCTTTTGTTCAGGATTATTACCTGAGAGAGACGGGCTGTTGCCACTGGCATCCTGCAGAGGAGGGGACAGGAGAGCTTACAGAGTTTGGTTGAATGGGCAGAACCTTACCTTTCAGAGCGTCACCTTTGTCCCTTGACCTGCTGCTTCTCCTTGTCTCCACCTGAGGCTGGGGCACAAGAGAGGAAGTCAGGCTGGAATCCAATCCTGCGTCTGTTCTTTGTGACAAACTGCAGGCATTTACTGGTGATTAGAAGAATGACAATCTCCATGGAATGACTAAAGCCCAGAAACCAGCTTCTGTGTGAGACCTAGAGTGCATTTCTTCCGTCAGCCTTCCTCTGCTCACGGAGAGCACACACTCTCAGCACTCAGTGTTCTGGTGGGCAAGATTTTGATTATGGAGGCTGAAGCTCTGGGCCAGCCCTTGACCACTTCCTCCCCGGGGTCAGCCATGCTTTCTCAATTAGCCCAGACAGAAAAGGAGCCTTGGCCCAGAGACTGGAGCTCAAGGAAAGAGACTGAGGACCCAGTGATGAGAGCTGCCCTTTGAAATGTCTAGTCATCTAGTCCTTAGCCACTGCGTCACTATATTGGGGATTTTTACCTATTGCCCTCTATAACAACTAGAGATGGGAGGTCTGAGATCTTCAAAGAGAAATATTTTTGAATGCTCATCTGACTGGCAAATGATTTACATATCATACGAGTCAATAGTTCAGTCGTTCAATCAGATCAAGGGCAATGGTACAATCAATGATTACCATATCCATTTTAGAACAACACCCCCCCCCCCTCCATGGTTAAATTGCCTTCAAAAGGAGTTGTGTAATCACAGTCAGGTCTAAAGCTCTCTGTCCCCTCTGGCCTCCTTCATTTTTTCGTCTTGAAATCAATCCCCCTTCACTCCCTAGCTTCCCGATGGGGAAGTTCTCCACACTGCTGATCTCACAATCCCTCCCTCTGCCATGAGATCTCTCCACCTGCAACTCTGTCAACCCTTGTGTCCATGATCATGATGCATCCACGCCTCCTGTGCTTCACAAACAGGGAAAGCCAACAGAAATAATGAAAATCAACATAAGCCGGCAAGGATAAAATGATACCAATGCAGTGAACAAAGTCCTAACAGTGAGTAAGGACGCACCAGCCCTCATCAACATTCCAAAGCCAGGGCTGATGGTCTCTTCTTTCTTGAGATTTCCCCTATCAGGAAATTAATTACGAAAGGAAAAATTTATAAAACAAGGAAAAATCAATCTCTCCTATGGCTGGGTTGAGAATTTCTTACCTTTATCCTTTTCCTGGGTGGTCGCACAGGTGGAGTATTTGGAAGGAAGGGGAGGACCAGGAAGAAGCAACCCACTCCATACAGGATGCCCAAGGTCAAAACAGTGAACCAGGTGGGGTATTGGTAGGTCAGCCAGGAAGCACTTTTCTGTTCCAGCAGAAAGAGAATCTCCTCCATCTTCTGGATACAGCGGTTGCACTCAGGCAACTGAGCACTCTGAGTCCCCTCTGGCTTCAAACCCACTTGCATCACAAACCTGGGCCCACATCACTAAAGGGTCACAGTGGGGTGGGAGGTGACAGCAGGACAACACATAATCCCTCCCTCTACCCTCCAGCTCATCACATCCCTCCCCTGCTCTGGTCTTCTCTCTCCCACTGCCTGCTCTGGGCCTCCAAAGTCACCAGCTGCACCTGATGGAATGGAATCTTAGTGCAAGTTCTTATTCATTCCACCTCCCACCTAGGTATTACCTGCTTCCTTGGCAAGTTGCCTGAATCATGACCAATTTCATAGGCTTAGAATATCTGAAGTTGTCTCTGTCCTCAATGAAAACCTTCTCAAGTCATGGTTTTACTTTGTCTTATCCAAGATAGAGAACTTAGGTTTATGTAACATTTATTTAGCTTTATGAATGTTGGATGAAAAGCTTGGAATTTGACTTCTATGACCAGGAGAGTTATTCAAGAGCTGAGGTATATCTCTCCCAGGAGAGAGATCTAACAAATTTTCTGCCAGATGGTACATTTGGGGAGACAAGGAACACTTAAGCATTAATCATTCTTAACAGTGTCCCCTGCAAATCTTCCTTGTGTGTGACTACTGCCCATTTAGGGCTTGCTCTGGGAACACTTGATGGGGTAATAAGCCTTGCAACAATTCAGGCTCAAAGGGCAAGCATCTGGCTGAGCAAAATAAAGAGATAATATGGATTGAGTTGTGTCCTTACCACTACCACTTGAGATATTCCCCCAAAATTCGTTGGAACCCTAACACTGAAGGCTATAATCTGATTTGGTTATGTGAGGGCTCTCTCTGGGAGAAATGTACCTCTGTCCTTGGCTTCACACAAGAACCAATTGACGCAGAAACCTAGTTTGTGATCCAAGTGACTTTATAAAGGATAGAAGAGGCAAATATGCTCGTGGGGGGTGGGGGCGGACTGGACAGCCCACGCGCGCTGGGTTGCATGACAGCTGGTGGGAGGCCCCCACCCATACCCTGTTGGTAGGCATGGCTGACGGTACTGTTTGACCCCATTGACTGAATTAAGCCCACCTGGTCTAGATGGGGGCCCGCCCAGGTTGACCTGCTTCCTGTCACAAGGACCTAAATGTGTGCATCTTTCCAGCCTGAAGCAGCTTTCAACTGTCTGTGATGGGGAGGAGGTTTGGCATGCACAGCGACCACCCTCAGTTCTGCCTCTACTTACCTAACAGGTACACGGCATTTCTTTTCTGTTTTTTAAAACAACAACAAAAAAATCATTTGTAATCTTTCTATTCCAGCGGTGCTAGGAGCAAGGCAGAGGCAAAACCCAAGAACAGGGTTCTTCTCTGTTGAAGCGCGATAAACTCACGGGGAAGCAAACAAGCATCTTCATCCACGTGAAGTGAATCTGTGAATCAGCAGCTCCCAACTGACCAAAGCACGCACAGAGCAGCCCAGCATCAAGGTCCGTTTCTGTGCACTGCTCCCACTGTGAGGAAGAGCTTCATGTGCATTAAAAGGGAACTTTTGTAATATTTGAATTTTGAATAGTGGTTTTTGTCAGAAACTGGAAAAAAATCTCAAAGCCTGAAGAAACTCCTTTCTAGTACTGAACATTCAAGGGAGCCTGTAGAAGCCTGAAATGATTGCTAGGTGACCACCTGGATCTGCTTGTTGAGTGAAAGTGGCAGAATAGCAGCAATAGAGCAGCGGGTTCATTCTGACCACTGACACTCGTGGACCTGGTTTACAGGCAGTAGAGAAGAAGATGAGAGCAGGTTGACTCGTTTGAAGTCCATGACCTACTCTGAGGGGACTAGAGTTGTGGAGAATTGGTGATGGGGCCAAGGCCTAAAGGCAATGCGACCAATGGACACTGAGGTGAGGCCAAGAGAGGGAGCCCACATTGACTTGACCCGAACCCGACCAGATGAAGAGAAGAATGTTGAGCCTGTGCACTGGTATATACTGCTGCAGACTGTATAGACGAACTGTCCTGCTTTGACTTTCTTGTGGATGTGGACTTCACAAGGTTCCAACTGGCATGAAGACTCTTTATATTGAAGAATATGATTGTCTCCTCAGAGCACTGGGTTGATGGAAGTAGGCAGTAGAGAAACTGGATAGCCAAAATGGGCCAGATAAAGGCGTGAAGTGGCTAGCTTACAAGATTTCATAGATACTGGAATATATTCATAGAATTATAGGATTAATATGTGGGTGTACCTTACCTGCAATTGTTAAGCATAGGATATTTTTGTTTCATCACTTACAGAATATTATGTTTAAAGGAGGGTGGCACGGAGTGAAATGTATGCATTTTCATATTATACTGTTAGATACTGATATGATTCTATTATTGTTTTGAAATTATATACGGCTAAAGAATTTTGTGAAAATGTCAAATGGACAAGGGGTGGTCTGTTGTAGTTATACAATCTGGTGTCAATTTGGGACTTGAGAGGATTAAGAGTGAAGGGGTAGACTCTAGTCTCTCTATTGGGTTATGGCCAATGAGGCCTCTTTGTGGGCCTGGCCTTCCCGTCAGGGTTCTGGGAAATCTGGTATTTCCTCCTTGGAGGCAGGAGACTATCTTTCTGCTCATTCCCTGAGAGATGTCCTACTAACAAGACACATGGCACCACACTGATAGAACCCATGCCCTGGGAACTGGAGGAGCCACATGGAGACCCTGCCAAAGCTGAGATGCTTCTACCACCACTGGATGCAGAAGACTTTGCAACTACTGACCTGTGATCTTCCTGCATTTGGGGTCATTGAAGGTGTTTCATGAGTCTGAAGAGAACATTATAGATTGATATCAGACATGGGCTAATATTGGACTTATGGACTTGATCTTGGTTGGGCTGGAATGCTTTCTCAATATACAACTGTTCTTGTATATAAAGGTCTTTCCTATACACATCTGAGTGTGGATTTGTTTCTCTAGTCTACCTGGACTAACACTCATGGATCCCTTTCAGGACTGTAAGTTCTGTTCCCCTGACTGCTGCAAAGTATGTGACAGAGAAGAAAAGGGAGAAGAGTGAACTGTACCCATTTATTGAGGTAAGAAAAGTGATGAAGGAGCATGGCCGGTTCCCCAAACTTCATGAGTGGAAAAATGGGCTCTTGGCACAAAATGACATTCAATCTTCACCAAAAGATTCAGGGCTAAATTGCTGCCCTATCTCTGACCTCAGCTTTTGTTTTATTTTAATTCTCATATAATTCACATATATCATTCAATACTTCAGTCATATTAAGATTTGTGTAATCCTCACCACAATCAGGTTTACATCATTTCCTTCTTTTATATTCATTTTTGTTAGCCCCCCCCCCTCACTCCCCCAAATCTTCCCTGCCTGTCCCTAGGTGATTGTTAATTCTGTTAGTGTCTCTCTGGATTTACCTCTCCTGGATTTCATATGTATTAAAAAAAAATACAAAACAAAATCAAGAAACAAGTAGAAAAGAAAAACTAACAATGATAAAAGAGAGAAAAACCTCAATCGAACAGAAAGTGAAAAATACTAAAAACTGGAACCAAATTAAAATTAGTCTGAAGAGATCAAATGATCAGGTGTTACATTTGAACTTAACTGTATCTGTTCATGTCCATGGACTGTGGTCAGAGGGAATTCACCCCACATGTGCATTTGAGTCCTTTTGCAAACTGGGTGTTCCGAACTTAAGCTCTGATTCTTGTTCATACCTGCAGATTGAGATTCTCTTATTTATCACCCTGGCATCACACTGGCTGTGCTGCTTGTTCTGGGCGGCCTTAGTTGATATCTCACTTAGATGGCTGCTTATTTTCAGGAAAAAAGGTTTAAGTACAAGGCCCTGTTCTTTGTGATGGATGTGCACCAACTGATTTCAGGGTTTTTTTACACCCTATGCTTTCCAGTCAAATATTCACTTGAGGTAATTCAAAACACTCACTTGGCTCGATGACGCCAGAATAGCTCCCCTCCATGCAGTTCCATGGAGCTCAGCATAGTTAGGGCACAGAGATGAAAAGACGATTGAACCATGTACTGAACGTTCAGGTTTTTCCCTGCTTTTGAAAATCTGTTTGCGCTTGTAGAGTAAATGTTTTGTACTTTTTAAGAGTGTAAAAAAAATAGATGGAGGGATTCAGAGAAAATGGCGACCAGATAGGACCCATCTATCTGGAGCTCCTGCTGCCAGACCAGAAAAATAGGAAATTAGGTGAAGGAAACGGGGAGGTGGAGTTCTGAAATTAGAACTAGGGTAACAGGGTTTCTCCTGAACCCCTTCTTTTGTGGGATTTCCACTCACAAAGCAAACCAAGAATGCTTTAAAGCACTATAATTTTGACGAAGTGGCAGGTGCCAGATATGCCCTTGCCTGGAGCAGGGATCCCTGCAGGTGGACGCCCTGAGAGGGGGCAGAATCTCAGACACGAGGGGAACCCCACACTGAGCTCTCCATGCGGTTGGATGCCTTGAGCTCACGGTCAGGGGTTGGTGGTGGGTAGCCATAATTTAGAGTAGAAGAAAAAATATATTATTACCTTAGGAAGATCATGGTGTGGGAGAAAAAGGCAGAAAGTCGGGAGTCCAGGGAGCAAATTTAGTTCCAATTGGCCGACTAGCAAACAACCCCCCTGATAAGCTGCATCTCCCCCTCTGGGGGTCAGCTTGACAGCCACCAAATCTGAGCACATCACAAGTAGAATTTTTTTTAAGGGTGAAACATAAATGATTGGTTTAAAACTCAAACCCAAGTCTGGTTGCTCAGCTCCGAGCACCACATAGGGGAGTCCCTTAACATAAATCAGCATAAGAAGCAACCTAGCTAAGGAATGCCAGAACTCAGCCACAGGGCCTGGCAGCTTTTACCATAACAAAGACCCGCTGTAGCAGTGTCAGCCTTAAACAGCACTGAGCTGTAGCCCAGAGACTGTGGGAGACAATTTCATTCTAGCTGGCCAGAGGGATAAAAAAGAAAATCCTCTGATCTAGGAAGCATCAGCAGTCTAGATAGGACAACAAGCTTCCCTCTCAGTGATTCTACACATAGCTGGGGAGGCCCTGCCGGTCTTGGAGCCCTAGACGGGGCTGAGGGAGCCCCCCAGTGCCCCCTCCCAGCCCCTGCTGCAGTGCTACATGCAGCACAAGGCAGGTACTCCAGCACCCAAGTGACCCCTGGCCACGGGCGCGATCTTGCTTTTGAAGTAATCTCACACAGCATCTGTGGAACCCTACATCAGGGATGGGAAAGTCCATTAACGCATGCCCAGGAGAGCCAGCATAGGAAAGCTGGATTTTCCTGCCCGTGGGCTCCGATGGATGTTGCACCTGGAGCAGCCCACCTGGGCCAGATGATTGCAGTTCAGCCAATGGGATTGACCTGGGGTCCTTCACCAGCCTCCCCGGGAACCCTTGAAAAGGCAGGAACCAGAAGGGAGAGGGGTGGTCTGGTCGTCTTCCTGGGAGGAGAGAGATCCTTGCATGACCTGAGGCAGTCTCTGCCAGGCCCCATGGTCAAAGGAATCCTATGGGTGCCTTGTAAAACCTGAAGCTTCTTTTAACTCTCATTAAATTCACTTGGATCACGAGCCTGGCTTCCGCATGAACTTTTTCTCGCGGGGAGCCAAGGACTGGGGTTGGAATTTAGGCCAGAGAGAGAGACCTTACAAGTCCATGACCCCGTGACCTTGAGGAAGAGTTGGAATTCCTCTGGCCTCAAGGACAGGTGATCAAGTATCATTACCTCCTTACCCACTGCTCTACTTATTCTCACTTTATTCACTAGCCCTTCTAACTTTTCCACCGCACTCAGTTTCAACGTGCTCAGGTTGGTGTTGGGCTTTTATTTACTCGCTTTCTTCTTTATCCCTCTTTTTTCCCCTTTTCCCCTCTTTTTCCTCTTCTCTCCCACTCTCTCCTCTCATATGCCACTAAAGGCTTCCAGGTCACTTCCCTCCGCTTAGGGCAAATCAACCCAAATAGCAGGAGGCACTCCAGCCTGCCCTGTGTGGGAGTGCTGTACACCACACAAGGCACCTGGGACAAACACCTACAGTGCGCTGCACCGTTGAAGAAACCTCCGTCATGCCTCTAAGGTGATCTCGTCAACTAGGGCAATTCTGCCCAGCACCACTGGGTCCCGGCATTAAAAGGGCACACTGCCCTGCCATGTTGGAGCAGTGTCTAAACCGCTCTGGCCCTTCATCCAAGCAATCAGGGATCAGCTACTACTTTATACTTTATTTCCTCCTTCTCTCTCTCCTTGCTCTTTACCATCACAGCCAACCTTAGTGAACTCAGTTGGATTTATTTCCTTCTTTCTCTTTATTCTCTTTTTCTTTCTTTCCTCTTTCTGTCTTTGCTTTCTTCACCTCTCTCTTAGCTTGTACGATTCTCTCTGCTCCCTCTCATTGCTTGCACATACCACTGCTGGTTTCCAGAGCCCTACACTCTGCCTAGGGCAACCCTGTCCTCCTAGTGGGCAGCCTGACCCCTAAGACAGTACTGCACACAGGACGAGTCAGAGCTACACACAGCATAACACAGGGGCAGTTATTTCTTTAACCATTTAAAAAATACTCTCTCCTCCTCCTTCCTTTTCTCTTCTCTCTTTTTCCTTTTATTGGGCTCTTCTTACAGGTTTTCTGCTTTTCTCCGCTCCATCTAGCTCTTCTCTACTTCCTACCACAGCCTCCACAGATTTGGTTCTCCTTTTTAGTTGTTTTCTTTTCTTTTTTTTTTTTTTTACTGTTGTCACCTTTGTTTACTCTGTGCATTTTAGTTGTGTGTGGGTGAGTGGTTGTCAGTCTGGTTGGCATTATTGCCCCAGTCTGTGTCTTCCTCTTTCTCTCTTTTTCCTCTCCTTTCACTCTCTTTCCCATCACAAGACAATAGCTGTCTCCAGGCCACTCCCCTCTGCCTAGGGCAAACCTGAAGGCCCAACTGAGGGAGCTCCCACCCCCCACTTATTGGTGTGGCAAGCAGCTGGGGAATTCACGCTGGTCCTCTCCCACACACCAGGCCACAGGTTGTTCTCCCCTATAAAAAGTGGGGGCATCCCCAGCCTAAATCCTGAGGTCCTACAAGTGACTGGGGGAAACGCCTGACCACCACTTGTGAGGCTCCACGCTACTGTGGGAACATCCACCCAATCTCCAAGGCGATCTCTCTGTACATCCCCTTGTCTAGCCAGATTTGTAAAGTAGAATTTGGATCATGATAGTGGGGGGAGGAAGCATTTAGGAACTAGAGGAAACATGTTTCATTGTTGCTACCCTGCACCCTGACTGGCTTATCTCCTCCCCACATCCCTTCAGGAAGGGGTGTCCAGTTACCTACCAATGGGCTTTGAGTCTCCACTCTGCACTCACCCTCATTTACAATGACATGATTTTTGTGTTCTTTGATGCTTGATATCTGATCCCTTCAACAGTTCATGGTCACACAGGCTGGTGTGCTTCCTCCATGTGGGCTTTGTTGCTTCTGAGCTAGATGGCCGCTTCTTTATTTTCAAGCCTGTAAGATCCCAGATGCTATAACTTTTGATAGCCAGGCACCATCAGCTTTCTTCACCACATTTGCTAGTGCACACATTTTTCTTCAACCATCATGTTGGAAAGGTGTTCATCATGGAATGCCAATTTAATATAACGTGTTCTTGCATTGAGTAAGTATTTGGCAATGTCCATCTACTGCCTTAATACTAAGTCTATAAATATATGCACGTTGATCTATTTACGAACCCTCCTGTATAAATATATTTACATATGTACATGCCAGTATGTAGACCTCTAGAAATACCCTTTGTCACCTAGTTCTTTCCTCTATTTACTTTTACTTTCCTCTTGTCCGACTATCATGCTCAGCTTTCACTTGGGTTTGAGTAATTTCTCTTGGTTACATTGCCCTTGCTGAATACCTACCAGGCTTCTCACACCCTCCTTGCGACGGATTTTGGATTACTTGTTGCTCCCCTGTCGCTGGATTGGTCAGCATCACCTCCTTACCCCCTCCTCTCTCTCTCCCATGTCCCCGGGAACCATTGGTCCTGTTGTTTTCTCCTCCAGACTATTCTTCCAGCCTATCTTATCTAGATAGATCTGTTGAGATAATAATATGCACCAAAAATCAAACCATAGCAAGATAGGCAATGGGTGAGAACACTGTGATGACAAATAAAAACAACAACAGAAAACCAATGATCAATAAAAGAGTAAATTAATTAAAAGACAAAAAAATTTTTTAAGAAAGAAAAACCTGTAAATAGATCAAGGTCTGATTTTTTTTTCTATAGGTGTGTCCTTCAGTCAGGTCTGATGGCGTATCATGCTCTGGCCCCAGAGTCTGTCCTTTGTACTCCCTCAGGGGCTACCCGCTCTGCTCTCATGGTTGCTCTGCTGCATGCTTTTAGTGATTTGCCTCCGTGTTGGAGGGCCAGTCGGGTCAGTCCCAACACAGAGTCTCCGGTATTGTCCCCATAGGGCTCTGGGCCAGCAAGGGATGGCATGTCTCATAGTGGGATCAGCCATATGGTCCACTCTGTACATTGGCTGTTCAGAGTGCCAAAATCATCCTCCAAGCCTGGTGGACCAGTGTGTGCTCCACTCTCTTCCTCCCCCTTCATTTGCCCCTGTGTGCTCTGATCAGACATGTCCATCTCCCCTAGCTACAGGTTCAGTGCCGTCTTCTAAAGTAAATTCTTCTGGGGGGAGGGGCAGTTGTCCACGTAGCTGGTATGGAGGCTGGACCATCCACTTTTCATTTAGGATCAAAAGCATCTAGCTTTTAGCATTAGGTGCTATTGAGTCAGTTCCAACTCAAGGCAGAATGAACCACTGCGCAGTCCTACACCATCTTCAAAACTGTTGTTATACTTGAACCTAACATTTCAGCCTTTTCCAGGGACTGGCATCTCCTGATAACATATCCAAAGCATGTGAAGTCTCCCCGTGCTTGCTTCTAAGGACCTTTCAGACTGTTCTTCTGACACAAATCTGTTCATTCTTCCAGCACTCAATGGTATTTTTAATATTCTTGGCTAGTGTCATCTTGATGGGTTGAAACACTATCTCGCTCTAGTGTTGATGTACATTTTTCTGATGCCTAATTATACTGAGTATCTTTTAAGGTAATCATTTAATTTTTATGGCATTTTGAAAAGATGTCAATGAGGTCTATTTAATTTGTGTTCAGATGGAAACACATATCTCAAACTAAATATGTGACAGTAGAATAAGAATCCATTTTATCCTAAATACTTGAGATATTTATACAGCCTACTCAAGTTTTTATCAACATAGATAAGGTGGCGGTGGTGGTGGTGGTGGTGGTGGTGGTGGTGGTGGTGGTGGTGGTGGTGGTGGTGGTGGTGGTTTTTAAGAGTTAATCTCTAAATAGGGGACTGTAGTACTGAGCACTGAATCTCCTTTGCTTGATTAATTTTTATGTTAGGGAAGTAATACAAGGATTCCATCAAATGACCCATCAGTTTGAGGAAAAAGCATATCAGAATTGATGGTCAAAGCCTATATGGCTTTATGGTTTAGTCTCTAGGGGTATGTAATGCTCTTGTGAAAATAGTATTCCTCATGATAATAACGAGGAACTGGTGGGCTTCCAGGGCTGGGAGCTGAACTGAGGGGCAGTTCTACCCTGTCTAATAGGGTCACTATGAGTTGGCAAAGACTCGATGGCTGTTAGTTTGGTTTGTTTGACTTGAGTACTGGCATTCAGTGTGTTTATCGAAATCAATAAATTACAAGCATTTAGATGTCTATTTTTTACATACAAAATTTAAATCCCCCAAGCCTCTGAAAACTGCGAAGATTTCACAGCACTAGGTTGGTACTCTCCCATCCAAGAATCAGTGAAACTTGCAGGGTGTGAGGCATTCAGGCTCCCTCAGTTCCTCCTACTGCCTTCCCTGACCCTGGTCACTTGCTTCTATTACCTCTCTTGGACCTTACATGCATTTGAATTAGAACACCATAGAGTACAGTGCTCTACATGTGCAGCAGCTCTAACCATGTCACTCTCTGTCTCTATGAAGCCTCTTCCAACAAAATTCAAATGCGATTGTATGTGCACACATAAACACACGCATGCACCAGAGCACCCTTCTTAACAGAGAGTCAGGAGGGTCTCTTATTTGCTGTCCTCACTTTGGACACAAGTCCCTTGATGATGAGTAGGAGAAAAGGAACATCAGGTAGTGGGGGAAACCCTAAGGAGGAACAGAGGAGAGCTTTAACTAAGAATAATGCTACTAGGGGAATGATGGCATGTGAGGAAAATTAGATACTTCCAGACTGTCAGATTTTTCCATACAGCAAAATTAACTTTTCTAGTTTTGTCTAAAACTGGCCCCAGGAAATTTCAAATAGCACATCTCAGATTATCTAACCTACAAAGGAGTAGCCGGCCTTCCACCCACCCCCACCCCACCCCCGCCAAAAAACCAAGCGGTACAAAGCTCCACTGGGTACACATTTCAAAATATACATTCTCCTGTTTGGGCAGGCATCTGGCAACTTGCTCCGAGCTAGTGCACCCACACTTTTTTCCCAAGGCCATTGCTGGTGACAAGACCTTGTGCTCTTCTCACAAGCCAGAATGCAAACATAAATCAAGTCAGTGTAAGACGCCATCATCACCTCACTCAAATACACCTCGTCAAGTGAACTCAAACTTCAAGAAGATGCTCATTTGTTTGGTTTTGTTGATGTGAGGGTGATAGTGCATTTGGAGTTTAGTCATTGCACTAGGTCAGACTGTTAATCAAGCTTCCTATATAGAGGTTCTGAAGATATTGTGTAAGAAGGTCTGAGTTGTCTGGCTAGACCAGAGCTTGCACACTGCTATTGACTAGAAGTTCCGACACACAGAATCCAGGACAGATAAACCCCTCAGGACCAATACTGAGAGTAGCAACACCACGAGGGAAGGTAGGGGGGAGAAGCAGAAGAAAGGGGAAACCAATCTCAATGATGGACATACAGCCCCACTCCACCACCCAGGGGAACAAACAGCAGAAGTTTGGGTGAAGGGATACAGCAGAGGCGTAAAATATAAAACTAAAAAGTATGTATAAAGTATCAGTGGTTCACGTGGGTGGGAGGAGGGGAAAAAAGGAGCTCAAGGAGAAAGAACATGTTTGGAAATGATGATAGCAATGTATGTACAAATGTGCTTCATACAAATTGGTGTATGAATTGTTACAAGAGCTGTAAGATCCCCCAATAAAATGATTTATTTAAAATAAAAAGGACTGATTAGTGGTAGACAGGGGACTGGTTTTGCCACCATGACAGTGCACCTGCTCACACAAAAAAAACAGCATGCCTCTATCGCCCGATCTGATCCCAGCACACCGAGGCAAAATACTAAGGGTGTACAACAGAACAGGAAGGGGAACAGAGCAACGAAGTCCCCAGGGAATACCAAAAATAGACTTTGGGGCCAGGGCTAGCTGACCCATCATACTCTATGAGAAAACACTCCTAAAGGCCAACAAACAGTCCTTGAACTAACTAAAAGCTTTTCTTTCTTGTGTTTTGTTTTGCTTTTTGTCATTGGCTTGTTGGTGGTGGTGTTGTTCTTTTGTTTCATTTTGTTGCTTGGGTTTGCTCTGTCTCGTTTTTGTGCATGCTATGATTTCCACAGGTCTGTCTAAATGAGATAGGCTGGATGAACAATCTGGAGGAGAAAACAATGGGACTGACAGCTGGGGGAGGGAGATGGGAAAGGGGGGTGTAGGGAAAAAGGAAGTGCTGTTAACAAACCCAGGGACAAGGGAACACCAAGTGATCCAAATAGATGGTGAGGAGGGTGTAGGAGGCTTGGTAGAGTGTAACCAAGAGTAATGTAACCTAGAGGAATTACTGAAACACAAATGAAGGCTGAACATGAGAGTGGGACAATCAGAAAGTAAAAGGAAATCAAGGAAAGAGGTAGGAAGCAAAGGGCATTTATAGAGGTCTAAATAAAGGCATGTGCATATGTAAATATATTTATGTATAACGATGGGGAAATAGATCTATATGCATATATTTATAGGTTTAGTATTAAGGTAACAGATGTACATTGGGCCTCCATTCAAGTACTCCCTCAATGCAAAAATACTTTGTTGTATTAAAGTGGCATTGCGTGATGCTCACCTCCCCAACACAATTGCTGGAGGCAAATGGGTGCATAAGCAAATGTGGTGACTGAAGTTGATGGTGGTCGGCTATCAAAAGTTATACATTCTGGGGTCTTAAAAGCTTGAAGTTAAACAAGTGGTCTTGTAGCTGAGAAGCAACAAAGCCCACATGAAAGAAGCACACCAGCATGTGTGATCACGAGGTGTCGGAAGAATCAGGTATCAGACATCATCGGAACAAAAAAATCATATCTTTGTGAATACGGGGGAGTGTGGAGTGAAAACCCAAAGCTCATTTGTAGATAATTGGACATCCCCTTACAGAAGGGTAGCAGGGAGGAGAGGAGCCAGTCAGGGTGCACTGTAGCAACAATGAAACATACAACTTTCCTCTAGCTCCTAAATGCTTCTTCCCCCACAACTAAAATGATCCCCATTCTACCTTACAAATCTAGCTAGACCTGAGGATGTACACTGGTACAGATAGGAACTGGAAACACAGGGAATCCAGGGCGGATGATCCCTTCAGGACCAGTGGTAAGAGTGGCGATACGAGGAGGGTAGAGGGAGGGAGGAATGGAAAGGGGAAACCGATTACAAGGATCTACATATAACCATCTCCCTGGGGGACAGACAACAGAAAAGTGGCTGAAGGGAGATATTGTATAGTGTAAGATAAGACAAAATAATAATTTAGAAATTATTCAGGGTTCATGAGGGATGGGGAATAATTATCAGCTGATGCCAGCGGATTAAGTGGGGAGCAAATGTTTTCAGAATGATGAGGGAAATGAATGTACAAATATGATGTATGTATCAATTGTGATAAGAGTTGTATGAGGCCCCAAAAATTGATTATAAAAAAAGAGAAAAGAAATAACAGTATGAAAACATCCCCCAAAAAAGCATGCCTCTCTTGTCCCTCATATCCTAATCACCTGAACTCACTCCATGTGACTTCTTTCTGTTTCCATGAATGAAGGACAGTGGTTTGACAACACAGAAGAGGGGGGGAAAAAACAAGGGTGTCACCCAAACTGCTGAGTTTGAAAAATGTTTCCAAGAATGTAATCACAGATTAGACAAATGTGTGAAGTGTAATGGAGAGTACTATGAAGGGGATAAAAAATTTAAATGCATAGTTTTGAAAAAATTGTAGTTTTTGTCGGGTTCCCCCTAGTAGCTTCCAATTTCATAGCAACTCAAGCCATCACCATACATCAAACTGACAGAGAAGGGGTGGGTTTTGTGTGTAGGTGGTGTTGGTTATTGCACAGGGGCAAGGGACTTCTGGTGGCATAGTACCTTATGCCTTGGGTGTCAACTGTAATGTCAGCAGTGGGGAACCACCAGTCAGTCCTCAGAAGAAAAGGATGAGGCGTTCTACTCCCATAGAGTTAGCCTTTGGGAAACCCACAGAGATAGTTCTGCTCTGATCTCATAGAGTCGCTATGGCTCAGCATCGACTCCATCGAAGTGAGCTGACAAACTAAAGGCAGGAGATCTGAAAGAGGATGCGGAGACGTTGTCTCAGGTACTTTGGACATATTACTATGGTGGAACCAGTCCTGCAAGAAGGGCATCATTTTTGGCAGAGGGTTAGCAAACAAGAGGAAGACCCTTACTTAGGTGGATTGACACCGTGGCTGCGAGAATCGGCTCAAATACAGTAACAAGTGCGAGGATGGCGCAGGACTGGGCTTTGTTTCTCTCTCTAGTGCACAGGCCCCTATGAATCCGAACTGACTCCAGGGCTCTACAATATCAACTACTACAACCCTGAAGTTCAAACCTACCCAGTGGCTTCCCAAAAGGGAGGTGTGGCCATGTGCCTCTGTAAAGATGACAGCTAGGGAGCCCCTGCGGGGCAGTTCTACTCTGTGGCACAGGGGCAGCCAGGAGTCGGAATGTGCTTCACAGCAAAGGGTGTGCTTTGTCTCAGTTTGTGCCTGCTGCTGTTTATGCTACGCACTGAGTTTAACATGTGACACTCAGGAGCGAATGAATGGAAACACACCCATGATGCTTCCATGATGCCAGATGCAAGCTGACACTGTTTCTGAGTTCTGGGCATATTATTTTTTCAGAGATAATTTCCTGTAGCGGTGACACACCGAGTCCTATTTCATGTAAAAGCATCAGCAGCAGAGGAAAGCACTGCACAGAGAGAAGACTATGACACGTAACAGGCTTTCCATAGAGGAACAAAAGGGTGGATGTCTTGGGCTGCACTCTTTTCTTGTATACAGACAGTAAACAAGCTGAACACATCTCACCTAAGCATAACATTACAACTACTTGAAGCCCAGCTCAGGCATCTGGACAAGAGGCAGCAAGGAAGGATGGGAGAGAGTTAATGGGCTGGGCGTCCCCAAAGGTGCAGAGTGGGAATCAAGGGAGGATCCAGGACGAGCCAAGGCTTCTGGCAGAAGTCTGAGAGGAGAGCAGCAGAAAGGAGCTGCTCTCTGGGTCCTCACAGATGTAGCCAGTGAGAGAGCAGCAGTGCTGCCCCCTGGCGGTGCGCCGAAGGCAGGGCCGCTTCCCCCAGGGCTGGAGAGCTCTGGGGAAAGACAAATCCTGTCACTTTGGATGCCAAGTAAGGGGGCACTGTGTGCCGGTTGTGTACCTATGTTGGCCAAAGCGCTGCCCACTGTGCATTTGCTTCCCACAAGCACAGTTATCCTTCCTCGTGCATCCAGGAAAGACAGTTCTAGAAAAACACAAGCAGTAAAATAAAACACTGCCAGGTCTCGAACCATCCTCACCATTGTTACTATGCCCACTGATGTAGCCACTGGTTCGAGCTGTTTTATTGCCCGTCCTCCACTTTTTGCCAAGCATCATGTCCTTCATGGACTTGATGTCCCTTCAGGGACTGGTCTCTCCTGACAGCACGTCCAAAGATATCAAATGAAGTCCAGCCATCCTTTGTCCCCATGTTCTCTTGGCAGTCCTTGTACTTTTATTGCTCAGTGTCTGATTATTTGGGACCAGGCCTTATTGCTGCCCCTTCCTCATCTTGGCCCCCAATCCCGACCCCAAGCCCTGCACATCCACTGTGTGAAACCTCCTGTTCCTGTAACCATCCCTGTGCTTTTGTGTGGGGGGGTCTAGCTGGGTTCCCCTGGCAATTCGCCAGCTGCCCTTGGGAAAGTTCATGGAGTCGGCTAATTAGTAGAAAAGCCAAACGTCCAGCTGAGATTGGTTTACTCCCTAGCACCCTTGGGCAGGAGCACAGCCCCACTCCCGGTCCCAGGTAGCCAACGACCACACCTAGGTTCTCCGGACTTGGCAGCTGTAACATGTGGCCTGGGCTTCCCCTTCATTTCCTGCTCCTTTCTGGCTTGCTGTCTGACTTTTCTTTGCGGAATTAAAGCTGCAAATTGACAGGATCCCATAAACACTCTAAAGCCACAAAAAAACACCAAATGCCCACCCAAACATGTGAAACTTCCAAAAATCATCCTTAGAAGATTCCCAAACCCTAAACATTCCTAAACCCCATATATGCCCTGAAAACACCATGAAAGCCCTAAGAAAACCTAAAATGCTGGGGGAAAAAAACACATATAATATGAAAAATACCCTAAAATTCCTAAGGAACTCTGTAACATCACTAAAAACACCATATTGTGCTGAAAAATACCTATACACTCTAAAAAACCACCCCTAAATCCCTTAAACACTCCCTAAAATCTTATAAAACACCCTAAAAACCCCAAACCACCCGAATGCCCCAAACACACCTTGAACGTCCACAAACAACCTAAAAGCCCTAAAAAATCACATGCCACCAAAAAGCCCTAAATGACCGCAAAATGCCAACTCATAGCCACCCTATAGAGGGCTTCTGGAGCTGTCAGTCTTTTATGGGAACAGCTTTATCGTTCTCCCAAGGAGAAGTTGGTAGGTTTGAAACCCTGACCTCATATTTAGCAGTCTAATAATTGCTGGACAGTGCCACCAAGGCTCTACTGGTGTAGTGGGTTACACATTGGGCTGCTAACCTCAAGGGAAACGGTTCAAAACCACCACCCACTCCTTGGGAGAAAGAAGAAGCTTTCTTTCTATTCCCCTAGATTTCTCATTGAAGGTGTAAAGTAACCTGTTAAATGCTCGCAGTGGCAGCAGCAATGTCTCATAACCATGGGGAAATGTGGTTCAGAAACTTCAGAAGCAAGCATCCACCAGTAGGTGACTGACCAGCAGTATTGACTTGGGCAAAGAGAAGGTGACATGGAAGGGTAAGGAGAAGAATGCGTGCAGAGGGCAGGTTGGCAGCTGAGCCTAAGTCCAGTAGAAACAACAGCAGAATGGCCTGTTCCTGGAAGGGCCACAGGAGATGGTGCGACTTCATGTAGCCCCCACTTACATGTGTAACAGCAGCAATTGCCTGAACACGTGGTCTCCCCAGGGAGGAGCCTTTGTGTGGTGTTAAGATGCTGTTACTGTCTGTTGTACTGTGGTGGCCTGCATTTGGCTGTAATGGTGGAAATTTTGCAGCCAGTAGTTCAAATGCCTGCTGGGTCACTCACTGCAGGTAGACTTCAGCAGTTTCCAGACAGAGACGAGGGAGGAGGACCTGGTCTTCCACTTCTGAAAGAACTGGCCAGTGTGAACCTTGTGAATGGCAGAACACTATACCTGAACATGAGTACCGCAGGCTATAAGGCATGATGGATTGACACAGTGGCTGCAGCAATGTGCTCAAACATAGGATAGTGCTGGCCTGGAAAATAGTTCATCGTCCATTAAAAAAAATCATTATATAGGGGCTCATACAACTTTTGTTGTTGTTTTTCCCTAAGGGAGAGCAGTGTATTGGTACACTGAGAGGTATATAGATCAATGGATTCGAACAGAAAAGCTACACATATATTCACCAGTCAACGGGAACCTAGCCTTCGAAAAAGGACACAGAAATATCCAAAGGGACAAATTCTGCTTGCTCAACAAATGGTGTTGGACAAACTGAGATACCGTATGTAGGAAAATGAAGCAAGCCCCAAACCTTCCCCCATGCACAGAAATTAACTGAAGAGGGGTTAAAACCTGAAAGTAAACCTCCGGGCTATCATAATCATTTTTTCGATGACCTCATCGGTCAGAAATCATTGTAGGAACGCCAAAGCGTTCTTGTGTTCAACGTCTACATACATAGCAGGTGCTCCAGTAAAGGGGAATCTTGGTGGAGCTGGCTCATCCATTCCTGAAGAGAGTAGAGCACCACGTTGGCCCATCACAGAGCTCAGGTGTAGAATCTTCCTCACTGTCATCCTTTATCTCAGCAGTGTCAGTGTTGGATTATGAATTTCCCAAAGAACCAGTATCGCTCAATTCTGTGCACAATGCTGACTCACTCTCGCTGTTATTTCACTGGTCTAAAAACCCATTTAGGTTAAAATGACACTTTTTTGATGCCATGACCTAAAATTTTTAGTGAGAAAATGTTCCCAATGACATTACATGGGTCTTCGTCTAATCCTGATGCCATGTTCTTTTTCACAGAGACCAGCTTCTTGTATGAATTGCTCAGCATACAGATGGAATAAGAACAGTGAAAGGATACAACCCTGATGCACACCTTTTCTGATTTTAAACCATGCAGTATCACCTTGTCCTGTTCACAGTCTCACCTGGTTCTATCTCTTGGCCTTTGCATAAGCTCCATATGAGTACAATGAAGTGTTGTGCAATGCCCATTCTTTTCCATGGTATCCCCAAGATTCACCTCCTTCCACTCGTGGTTTCCAGAACGTGGGGTTGGGACAAAGCCTGGATAGTCTCATGGCAAGACCAGATCAGGAATGGAGCTGAGCCGGGAGCAGCTTTATTTGCTTGCTCCAGGGAAAGTCTGCCAATGTGACTAAGCCTCAGGGGCTTTCTACAAATGATAAAGGTGAATCCCTCTCTCGTTACCCACTGATCATCTCTGAGCCTCTTGCTCTCATATCCCTTGCACAGACCTCTACCATTAGATGGACAATTCGGTAATGTTTGAACACTTTTCTGATGCTGAGCCTGGGGAGCAACTAATAGCTGAGTAAATATTGATTGAAAGATGGTGAGTGGAAGAAAATAGCTTTGCCAGGTCCAGGTTGTGATGGAGATGAGAGTGTTACCAAATCCTGCTGTCCCCATGGTGGGTTTGCTGTATTGTGCCCAGTCCTGAAAGTCTGAGCCAGGGGTTTTAACGTGGCCCCTTTCAAAACATATAGGTGGAATTCTTGGACCATGAGCTGTCCATAAAGCTTTACCAAGGAGATGTCCGCCCTGGAGCGAAACAACCCAAGAACCTAGATCTTCGTGAAGGTGTTGGTACGGGATGCAGCGGAAATCATAAACTTGACTGAAAGCAAAAGAAACTTTGCCTTCATGTGCCTGCAGCTGGACGAAGTGGTGCTGGAGCACACCCTCCTTTGTGATTCTTCTTGTTCTTTTTATGAGCTGCTCCCTGGCCTGTGTAGTCCCGTAAATCTGGAAACTCTTTGCTGGTGGGGGCAATTGTTATATCCTCCCCCCAGATCCAGATGTCTTGTCCATGGTCAGTGTGCAATCCTTGTTTGCCAGAGGAGTGGGGCATCTAAAGGCAGGCAGGGGTCACATACTTTTTTTCTACACTTTCTAGAAAGACCAGAGCTAAACATCTTGCAGCCCTTTTCATGTCCTCATTCTTTTCTGTATTTATTTTCCATGAAAGAGGAGAAGAAACGCGACAGCATCTACTGACAGCAAGTCAAATGCCATCGTGTGTGTTCAGAGGGCAGGCTGGTTCTCATTTGCCTAACTCATCAGTCCCATCGTGCCATGTCCATGTTAGATTGTTTAGGGAAACAGATGACATATGTTATGATGCTAAATAAGCTGAAACAGTGCCAGGATGGAGGCAGAAGGGTTTTATTTGTTTGTTTTTAAATGAAGCATGGCTTTCTAGTGACTTATTGTGGTGGGGAAGGGGGGCACCGAGAGCAACAAGACATGGCTGTGACAGTGGTCTGGGAATTGAGACAAATCATTGCTTCTGCAGCAGAGATGAGCTGCCTCTGACCTGTCAGTTACTTGAAGGGAGACTCTGCATTTGGTCAGACAAGTCTCAGTTGGAGATGGTACCAGCTTTCCTCCTGAGCCTCTGTGGTTCCCTTTGAACTACACAGGCCCGAATCGCTTTTAGCTGAGCAACAGCAAATGGCAACACAGACTTGCCATATTGCTCTTTTGCGTACACTCTTTAAAAATCATACTAAATATACATGCATCAAAACATTCGTCACTTCCACGCTCTACAAGATTATAATTAAGTGGCATTCTGCATGTTGTTCATATATCATCCTTACCCATTCCAAAATTATGTCATCACCCTTATGGAAGCTCAGTATCGTCTCAGGGATGGCACTTCCCCTCCAGGCCCTACTGGGTTAGGCTGGGTTGACTAGAGAAATAAATCCAAGGACACTCATATAGGTATAAGAAAGACTCCACCTCACTTATTTGTCCAATTGACATGGCATTATGTAACAACCATACTTACCTTCCTACCTATCCCTGGAAACAATTGGGAGATGTTTGTCTCTATTCATTTTCCTAGCCTAGATATTTTTTGTAAGTGGAATTAAGCAAAATGTGTCCTTTTTGAAGCTGATTTATTTCACTCAGCATAATGCTTATGAGGTTCATTCCTCTTGTAGCCTGTGTCAAGAGTTCATTTCTCTTTATGGCTGAGTAGTAGTCCATTGTATATACCGTAGGCAACATGTTTGACTTATCCATTCACCTATTGATGGGTATTTAGACCGTTGACACGTTTGCGAGATTGGGAATAATGTTGCAAGGGCCATCTGTGTATTTGTATCTATTTATGCGCTTGCTTTTAATTGCTTATATCCTTCATTTCCTTTTCTTTCCTTGTTAGACTCAGTATGATCCCCTTCTGCCCCTCCTCTAGCCTCACAACCTCTGTGTCTGATGTGCCAGGATCTCACCAGAAGCCTTAACACCAAGATTCTGAGCCCTGACTGACCATTCTGACCATCCAGGGAATTGAATATTCCGGAGCACACAGAAGATGAAGTTATCAAAACTCCTTAGGCATAACCGAACAACTGGAGGGAGTGCTTTATTGGGCTGGGGGGCTGGGGATTATAGTTGTGAAGGACACCAAGAACAATTGTCATTACCTAGACTGTAAAGACTATGTTCGACATCCATGCTGGTGAGTAGCAGCTGGATTTCAGAAGCTCACAAGTGGCCATCTAGGTGGCAAGTATTGTCACCCTCACTCTGGAGGAAAGAGTGGTGAGTGGACCACATGAACATTAGACTTCATGACTCTGAGCACAGAATAACTAGATGATCTCCAACTATCAATTCCAACTTCTTTGAAAGGGATCACATCCAAAGGTCCTAGATAGTGAAGCAAAATTCACAGTCATAAAAGAGACCAGGCTTATTGGCTGGATAGGGACTAACAGAACCTCTGAAACGATGGTCCTTATTCACTAAGTTTGAAAATGAACTCCTACCTGTGGTTCAATATTCAGCCAAATAATAGATTGGTCTATAATGGGAGCAATTACTCAAGTGAGGCACGCAAACCTGAAAACAGCAAACCATTTGATCTCAAAAGGGCAGTATTAATCCAAGGCCCAAGTTCAGAAGGGTAGGAAGAGAGGAGGAAGGGAAACAGAAGACATAAGTAGGGAGTGGAACAAGTCATATTATATTGTGGAGATTGCAATAAGTGGCATAAAACACAATGGGTATGAATTGTTGAATAAAAAACTGATGATCTTGGTAAACCTTCACCTAATTCACAATAAAAACTTATGAGAGAGAAAAAAATCCAAGCACCTAGGCTGCATTCCAGGCCAATAAAATCGGACTCAGTGGAGATGGGACAAAGATGTCTTTTGGACAGCTCTCTGGCGATCCCAATGAGCACACAGGCTGATACCCACCATCTGGAAACTATGGGGTAGCTGCTTCTCCGGTAATGCCTCGGGGGAGCGCTTGGGTCCCTCAAAGAATGCGGGATGATGAAGGGGCAAAGGTCATCAAACCTCACCCACAGCTTTACACTGGGGGGCTGCTCTCTGAGGAATGTGGGAAGGGTCCACTTGCATGCTGTCTCTGTGCAGCAGATCCAACAGACTCAACACCTTTCCAAAGCTGGCAAGAAAGTCCGAGAGACTAGATGTGGGCACCACGCTGTGAGTTTCCCAGAAGGCACGAGACAGATCGAGAGCAGTCACAGGAACACAGACTCCTCCGGAAATGCCGCCATGCACAGAACATGCATCTCTAATTTCATTTCACACTGACTCAAGCATTCAGTCCTTTTTACGAAAACCCAGCTTCTCATTACAGTAACCGGTTTAAAATGACAATCTTCTGTTGAGCAAGTCTAAGAAATGACCTTCCTTTATTTTACATGGTATAAAAATTCAGTTTCCTAGGCCGATGGGCTCTAGGGACAGGTGTTTTTATGTACTAGACATGGCTTTCAAAGTTCTTCAATTGCCTAAATTAATAACGACTTTTTTCCTTTGGCTTTTCTAAGGGACACATTAATTTCAATCTTTTTCTAAGGAAGTGAATCTCTAGCTATCTCATTTGGATAACTTTCTGCCTTCAGAGTAGAATTTGAAATAATCTGCAAGGTTACCCCTTCCCCACCCTGCCCCAGCAGCCCAGCCTCTTTCTTCCTTCCAGCCTCCAGCCACCGGGGTTTGGTTGGGAAAGGAGATGCAGAAGGGAGTCTCTGGATTTTTCTATCAAAAGGTTGGCCACAACCCCCAGTAGACCAAATGTAATTCATTATGGTGGGTTTTGGTTTTACTACATTAAGAGTTATCCTTAGGGAAATTACAAACAAACAGAAATAGGAAGACTTTATATTTTATTAACGGATGTACTGCTCAGTCTCATTATATTTTAAAAGACAAAGTATATAAAAAAAATCTGGCTCCATTTAAAATGTCCTGACTAGCAGAACTTAAAATACACAAATCTTAACATGAAAGTCTAGATGAATAAATAAAATAAACAACGAAACAGCTTTCTCAGGAAAAGCCATAATAAAGAGCTCGACTATTTTTTGAGCTGTTTAAGATGCTCGTGTTAAAGGGAAAAGAGTATCATTGTTGACTTTGAAATGTAGAACCATTTGCTTAATTCAGTGATGCTAAAATGGGCAGTTTGGCTGAAGAAAGAAATTGGCTTGTAGCATTTGATGAGCAATTTCTTCTTTTGAATATAGAAATGACCAGGGATGCGGACACGCTTTTTATTCTTTTGAGGACCCTCTAACCAAGAAATCTTTTAAATGATCATTACACAGTGAATGCCTGGAGGCTCTGGAAACTATTTATTTTGACATTATTATAAGCTCAAAATGATTCACCAATGCAAAAGAAGAAGAGAAAAAGCAATTACATACTAAGCTGTAAACACTGGAAGCTTTTCTGTGCTGAAAATAATTGGACAGAGTTTTTTCTTTTTTTAAGTAATAGTGTCCAAAGAGATTCAATGATCTTATTGCTTATGGATTTGGAGCTTAACTATATTCCTTATTTTAAATTTGATATTAGAATAGCAAGATTATAGACCTTGATACAGTGTGACTTGGAGAAGTATCGTTTCATTAAATTATCAAGTTAAGGCTCAAGGAGCCTGGTGGAATGTGTGTGACCATGAGGCCAGCCAGTTGGAATCCGCTATGGCTCACAGAGAAAGATGCGGTTCTCAGCTCCTGTAAAGATTTAGAACTTCGGGAACCCACAGGCATAGTTCTACGTTGTCCTTTCAGGGGTCCTCAAACTTTTTAAACAGGAGGCCAGTTCATTGTCCCTCAAACCCGCTGGAGGGCCGGACTATAGTTTAAAAATAAAACTATGCACAAATGCCTATGCGCACTGCACATACCTAATTTGAAGTAAAAAAAAAAAAGGGGGGCAAAAACACCCGGCATGCTGAATAAATGTCCTCTGAGGGCCATGTGGTCCGCAGGCCATAGTTTGAGGACCCCCTAGATTGATATAAGTCAGAATCGACTTGATAGTGTTAGGTTTCTGGGGTGGTTGACCTCAGTTCTTGCTTAGCAACGCTGAAAGAATTCATATGGCAGAAGCACTTTTGTAAATCCAAGTGAATGTTATGAAAGAAAGTTTCAGGTATCGCAGTCCCCAAAAGTCCCCACTATCTCCGGAAAGCACGCCGGGCTGCATGGCAGGGGTGGGGAAAGTTTGCAGCTGAATATGGCGGTTTCATGGGAGGAATACCTGAGCAGGAGTGCAGAACCAGCTGAGGAGCCACGGCAGGAACCCCCAAGGGCCTCACCCTCCACTTGCAGAGCACGTGAACAAGGGAGGGCGACAAGGAGCCCAGGCCTACTTCTATCACCTCCCAACACCACTGGAGGGCATTGGTCGATCGTACTGGTTGATTTTGGTGCACTTTTGTGAAGTCCTATTCTGTATGACCAGGTGGACCTTCCACCTGGGTCTACATGACTTGGGTCAGAGCATGCTCAGTTCTGAATTTTGCCATAGGTATCTAATGAGTGTGCCTGATTTATTTCCAACCCCTTTGTTGTGGCCCGGACAGCTCATTTTCGTTTAGTGCTGGCATTTGGGAAGACAAGCCCTAATCTAGCAACCTGTCAATAGCAGTAAGTGAATGGAATTAAAACTCAACTCATAGCCATAAATTCAATTCGGACTCATAGCGACCCGAGAGGACAGGGCAGAATTGCCCCCTGAGGATTTCTGGGGCTGGAATTCTTTACAGGAATAGAAGTCTCTTTTTTCTCCCTCCCAGTGGCTCCAAAGGACTGACCTTGCAAGGAGATGTCCAGCGGGTGCCTGCAGGCTCCTTCATTGAAAATCTCTGCTAGTTTATGAAGCGGGAGGGAAATTTTGAGGAGGCCGTCTGCGGCAGAGTTAACTCCCCATTAAAGCCAATGAGCTTTTCCACATCTCTCAAAAAACAAACAAAAAAACCTAAAGTGACTACTTCAGATTAATATGCTGTAGGTAGAACCACCTCCCACTCAGCAAACCAAACCAATCAACCAACCAACCAAACAAACAAAAACACCCCAAATCCTGTTGCCTTCAAGTCAGTTCTGACTCATGCTCACCCCTTGTGGTACAGAGTACAATTGTTGCATGAGGTTGTCTAGGTTGTACCCTTTATGAAAGCAGATGACCCCTTCCTTTTGTGGTACAGCTAGGTGGGTTTGAACTGATAACCTTTATATAAGCAGCCCTATCCAGCGATCTATGTCAACTAAAGTGTCAAAGCATGTAAAGACTGATCCACAACCCCCACTTCTCTCTTCCTCTTCTGTGATGACCTGGAATCCACCTTTTGATCTGGTGGCACCATATTTGTGAAGCAGCCCGAATCACTGACGGACGGTGTGCAGGACAAACACCCTGTAGAATTGCCCTTCCAGCGTCAGAATTTGCATGAACAAGAAATAAACTTCTAGATTTTAAGCCACTGAGGTTTCAGGGGTAGCTTCTTTCTGCAGAACAGACTAGGCTATCCTGCCTGATCATCTCTTCACAGGGTTTTTGTGGAGAGCTACCGGAGCAGCTCGATCCAGGGGAGCTGCCAAAGCAGATACCTACACTTTATCTGGGATTGTAGGTTGTAGTACCAAAGTTTTTATTTGCCCGGGAGGCACTGAGTAAATTGTTTTTCTTCTGAAAACAGGACAATATGTAAGTAAGTTTGGAGACATATGTAGCTGGAGCTGAAAGTCCTCTTACCTTGCAGTTTTCTTTGGTAGAGATAGACTTGTTCTTAATGAAACCCATGACAGTCAGTGTCACAAATGACTTCTGAGGAGAGGCCAAACAGCTAAGTCAAGGCCAGCCTACCGTTCTCTTAAATGCTGTCTCATGCTCTCATCTGCTCTGACGTGTTTGCTCAGGGGCATGTGGCAGCCACTGGGCGGGCCTTACCATTGGCACTGAAAATCATTGTAGGGGATATTAGAGGATTTACATCAAGAAGACCTGACTTCCTGGCCATTGCTCGGGGGCCACAGTTCCCAAGACAATCAGTGTCAAGGGCAAAACAAAATAAAACATGACGAGGCCTCTGGGGCTGGGTTGAGCTGGATATGTAACCAAAGCCCCCTTCTACCAGGATCTTCCCAAGAGGAGATTGCTCTTTTCCATAGCTAAACAATTTTGTTTAACACACGTTCTGCTGGGGAACCTTCTGGGAAGCAGAAGAAAATAAATCTGCCTTCCTTTGAATTAAGCTGGGTTGGGTCCAAGCCCTGTGTAGTGTGTATTCTTATCATAACATCTAAAGGAGTCTCATTTCACCATTCTTAGCTATTAAAAAAAAAGTTCCAGGCACAATAATTCAATTTAAAATTATACACCAGGAGTAGTTCATATTTAATACACTTTATACAGGTATTACAGGTACAAGGGACGTACTTGTTAACTGCCAGGTTGCTGGCTTGAACCAACCAGCTACTCCACAGGAGGTACTGTGTTTCTGTGAAGATTTTCAGCTTGGAAGCCCACTGGGAGAGCTCTCCTCTGGCTTGAGTCTGAAGGTGCTTGACAGCAGTAGCCTTTTGTTTTTATAGAGGTATAAAGCTTTCTTTCTTTCTTTTTTTTTCTCGGTATAAAGCTTTTTAGAACAACAAAAACAATTCCTTTTGGAAGTAAGCCAGAGATAAAACCACAAGTTACATGCTTTACTTTTTTTCTGTCCTGCTGCTGGCAGCCACCCTTTCATCGATTGTGCACACCAGCATGCTGGTGAAGTGGTGAACTCTGCGCTCTCACTCCCCTGGCTACACACTCGGTCTCCTCACTCATCGTGTGGCTTCACCCAACGCACGGAGCCTCCTGCAGGCTCCTCACCCTGTGTGTGTAAAAGTGCGAGGGAGACAGACTTCCTCAGAGCTGTGCTTTAGAGAGAATCCTCCTCACATTCTCAGCACCGCCTTGAATAGGGCAGCACTGCACATGACATCTACTTGATGATTGTTGATGGTGTGGTGGTGTGTTTGTACGGATAAAAAAAGAGCCCTGAATGGTTATGTAACAAGTAAGGGAATAAATAGATCTTCCTTCATCCACCTTCATCTTTCATTGTTCTATCACTCTCTGATTGCAATATTAGAGGCTGAAATGGGCAGAATTCCCACCTCTGAACAAAGTTTGTGCACATGGGTGTGCATGCTTGTGTGTCCATGTGAGTGTACCTGTACAATGTGTGTGCACGTGTGTGTGCACATGTGCACTGGAGCCTGGCAGCAGCAGGGGAGGCGCCTGTCTCTGTTCAGCAGTATCTGACGGCTGCTGCAGGTGTAATGAGAAGTGATTGTTGATCTGTTCAGGGAGCTCCTGGGGTGGACTCAGGGAAGGAGCAGCAAAGAAGACATACTCATCTCCCCCATATGTAGATGAGGTGATGGAGGTGGGCGGTAGAGGAGCAGCTCCTTAGTAATGAGATCACAGGGGAAAGGCCTTGGATGAGGTGCCAGACATCCCTGCTTTCCCAGAGAGGGTGGGGACTGGGAACGAGGCTGCATCCTGCCTAATCAGTTACAGTTGCTCTGTCGCTCTGGGGAGGGAGGCAGATGAGGCAGGGAGCTTCCGGAATCTCTCATCTCCAGTCCTTCTAGGTGGATGTGGGAGCGTGTGAGGACGGCCACACTGGAGGGTCAGGGTTGATCGCCTTGCAGTGTGGAGCCCGGCCTGGACCTGCGTTGTGCAGGGTGACCAAGGAGCTCTGAGGGCAGGGTTCTGGGTGGGGGCTTTGTCTACTAAGACCCACAGCCGCGCCCTGTGTCGCAATGTTGGCATGCAATGTGCAAAGACTTGAGACAATGTGAAATGGACCATCCACTTCACTTGGAAAGACAGGAGGGCTGAAAATCAGATTGGGAGATCTGATCTCGTTTGCTGCACAGTTGTGAGAGGAGATATTCCTGGCTTCTCTCATGTTGGGAACCGGGCATAATCAGCCTGACAAAACCAAGGCCATATTGCCTGCCCAGCAGGGCTAAAGCCACGTCACCTCAACCTTATCTTACCCTGACACACACCAGATGGCCCACCCTTGTCTGCTCCAGCACCGGACATTCCAACTGCAGACTTGCGGCCGCCTGCCCTGTGTGCTCTACACCCCCGCCCTTCCTTTTTTTTTATCTCCCCTTTGAACTCCCTTGTTTGCCTCACCCTTTATAGAGAGGCTTGTGTAGCAATAAACTCAGACCTTGACAAGAATCTGCTTGGTCTCGCTCCTCTCTCTCGCCCGTTTCTCTTTCAGGCTGGGTCCTCCTTGGAACCCCTCGAATAACTGAGTCCCGCGGGTTGGGGCACTCTCACACATGAAACTATATTCCTCCTCAGGCATCAAGGAGGTGATACGAATGCTTTGATAGCCTAGTATCTGTCAGCTGGGAGGCACAACATAGTGAGAGCCCTTATTAATCACTTGGAGATTAGCTGAGGGGTGGGAGAAGCCAGGCATGAGGCTTTCCAGGGCTGCTCAGCCTGCACAGGAGTCCTTTCCTGGGTTGGACAGAGGTGCTGCCATCTGAAAGCTCAGATAGAGCAGTTGGAAAATTAACTGACCTGGTACAAGATCTATTTACATATATCAAAAGATCCTGGGTAATAACATCTCATGTTTGTGCAGCATGCCACATTTGTCAAAGGGCTTTCTCATTTACTGTCTTACTTGGTCCTCAAACTAAGAGGCCTTTGGGCAGCTATTGCTGTTTAATTTTGGGCGTGGTAACAGCTTTGGGTATAGTACTGGGCTTGGAATCAGGCTGTGCAACCCACAGCAGGTCACTTAGCTGCTCTGGATTGGCTTTCTTCCTCTACGAAGGTCAGCGCTTGGACTAGACCATTTTCCCAGTGGCAGCTCTGCTGACATTTTGGCCAACATCGTTCTTGTGGGGCTGTGTTGTTCCCTGCACCAGGATGGCAGTGGGACTCCCTTCTTCAGAATGTCTCCAGGCATGGCCAAATGTCCCCAGCAGAGCATGCTGCTGGGCTGGCGCACGGCAGGATGATGCACTCAATGAGTTGGATTTTAAGTTTTCAGGTACTTTACATGTCTGCACAGGGAGACTACATCAACAATTACCCAGCAGTCAATGGGTCATCACTGACCCTCTCTATAATTCCAACTGAGATCATGAAGCACCGACTGAGTTTCTGAGCTTAGCACCCTGCATGGCACAAGTTGTTTAGCACTCAGCTACAAACTAAAAGGTTGGCAGTTCAAACCTATCCAGAGGCCTCTTAAACAAAATCCTGGTGGTCTGCTTCAGAAGAGTTGGAGCCATGAACACCCCATGGAGTGAAGAGATATAAACATGAATGTGGATGTGACTCTAGGTATAGCTACAACCGGGAACCATGGAATCAACTACATCATGGAATCAACTTCAACTCCTGGCCTCCTTGTGTGTCCAAGAAGAACTGTGCTCCCCAGGGTCTGGAAAGGCTGCTTGGTCTGAAGTAGATTTGCAGGCCCTTCTTTCTAGGTGCCGCTGGGTGGCCTCAACCTTCCAAGCATGCTATTAAAAGCCAATCCGTCACCTGTGTGCATCACTGAAGACACACAGACACAGGGAGCAATGCCCTGGCTGGGGCACTGGAACAGCGCTGGCATGCAGTGAGTGCTGCCCAGTTAGCGAACAGGTCTTCCCTTGGTACTTTCTCAGGTCTGTGTGAAGCTTTCTAAGCATCCAGAGTTCTCGGCCTGATTCTGCTGCCAACTTGCAGTGTGGCTTCGAGCTAGTCTCTTGCCCTCTCTGGGCTTGATAACAAAAGCAGGGCAGGCCAGCCACAAATATCGTGTGGCTAGCAGGGGAAAGCAGTTGAGGACACAATTGCAGATGGAGTTCATCCTTTGGACTCATCGCCCCTCCTCCCTAACACCCCCCCCCCCCCACTACACACACACACCTTTTCAACTGCACCAGATGGGTTTTAACTTTCCGGCACCAGAAAAGCAGACCTTGAGTTTTTTCCTTTATGGAATGTAGGCCATCCCTGCTTATGTGTCACATTCAGTCCTCGTTCTTCTCCCTACTCTTGTCCCTCCTCCAGTCATCAACAAGTGACTGCAGGGCGGTTTCCCAGCAGGGCTGTGCTCAAAGATTCATAATGCTGGGTTTTCCTTTAGTTCTCCACAGTCTTGGGCTTGGAACAATCCAGGCATTACCTTATCAAATGCTCATTTTAGGGGGGAAGGACGGGGGCACTGGAAACACCGTATGGGCTCAATCCTTTTCTGCACGTGTGTGAGGGGTTTCCAGGAGTTCGAATTTCAACTTAAGTGATTTATTTTTTGTTGTTTAATCGCGTGCCTGTCATCTGCTGGACATTTCTTCTACAGTGTTTTGTTGTTGTTAACCCCATTTCTAAGATCAGAGATAGAAGGGTCAGGCACAATAGGCAGTTAAATTGACTCAATCTGGGGTGTGAACCTGCTTCTGTCTGGTTCCTCATAGCCCTCAGTCATTTTAATGCAGGTGTTGTGAAGGGTGTGGGTTCAGCAGCCACACACTGCCTCATCTCGCCTCCTCGTTGATAGGCTGTGTACCCTTATGTGAGTTGTTTAATCTCCTACCAAGCTTGTGAGAGCACTACTTTTATTAGCTTCATTTTACCGAGACTGTGAGAGGTCAGGGGAGTGAAGGCTTACATATTGCCAGGCATATAATATGCTAATGATAGTCAAGATATATAACTAAGCATTTCTCTGTTCTTGGTTCTGTCAGTACCTGTTGTGGCCACAAAGGAGAAACCTGGTTTCCTGCTATTTTGAGCATCTAGTGTGAATGGCAGGAGATAAGTCACAAGCTAATGAACCCTTGTGGTGTAGTGGTTAAGCACCCTGGGCCCGGCTATCAAAAGATATAGTGTCCAGGGTCTTAAAGACTGGAAGATAAACAAGGGGCCATCTAGCTAAGAAACAACAAAGCCCACATGGAAGAAGCCACCAGCCTATCTCGACATGATCGCTGAAGACAAAGCGGGTGCATAAGCAAATGCGGGCATGTTTTCCTGATGTGCACTCACCCTTTACATAAAACTCTCTCTTATACATACGCGTTTCTGTGGATTTGTTTCGCTAAGGCACCCAGACTAACATAAGCAGCATGGAACGCATTTAAGAAGCCTAGACAAGGGCAGGGCAGGATATTTGGAGGGACTGGATCCAGAATTAGAGAGGAAGGGGTCCTGGAGGTGAAACGGGCTGCTAGCTCCCTGTCCCAAGGGGGACAATGAGACTGCTGGCTCCCATGAAGATTTACAGTCTTGAAAACTCCATATAGGGTCACTGTGGTTGGAATCCACTGGACGGCAGTGGCCTTTTGGGATTGAAGGTGGAAGCCACCAAAGAGCCTGCGGGGAGTGTGTGAACTTCTGGAATACAGCGAACAACCTCTGCACATCTGCTTTTCGTGCTGCCCAAGTCATGCATTGACATTTGTCCAAAAGTGAACCATCACAGCTGCTCTCTCAGGAAGCTGGGGGCTGAGCCCGCTGGTTCCACTCTGTCAGCATTTCTGGTCCGGGTACCTGCCCTCTGCCCCGGCACAGGCAATGGGCTTTTGGAAGCAGTGCTCCCTGGGTAGTGGGTGTGATTTGGCTCCTCTGGCCTAACATGATGAATGCTGAGAGGGGGTGGATACTAGGGGGTTAAGCTCCCTGACCTTTCCCTAGCCCAGGGGAAAACTTACTATTTAAAGTAAGTTTTAGACAGAATCTTTAGAAAGATAAATTGTTTACTTAATGTACACAATTACTCCCCAACACATCTGTTTTGTGTCTGCTCAACTCAACCTCATAGGCTATGGATGACCTTGAGCAAGTTTTTAAAGTCACAATGGGTTTCTACCAGGATTGAGAGTTCAGCTCTCTCAACTCTCCAACTGGTTATTAGCACCATAGTCTCATTTCTATTTATGGATTTACTTTGTTTGAGGGAAAAAAGACTCCCAATTCAACTTTATTTTATTAGGAACTCCTTTGCTATGTTTTACACAAGAAAAAGGCACAAACCGCTGTTCTGGATGAAGGAGAGCATCCGCATGAGGCCCCAATGGTGTCGGAAGGACCCACAGCCACAGTTACTTAAATAAAATGACACTCATTCTGTCCTGCTGACTCTGACTCATAGTGACTCTGTGTAGGGATCCTGAAGTTGCTACCTTTACAGGAAGCAATAACCTCATCTTTCTCCTGTGGAATGACTAGTGGCTTTGAAACAGCGACCTTGCTGTTAATAGTCCAACACTATCCAGCATCACCACCTGAGCTCCTAAAAGCTTAAATGAGACATGGAAAACAAACACCTTTGTCACAAAACTGTCCCTGAAGACGGATCAATTCATGGAGTTGCGGGAGGGCCTGTGAGAGCATGAGCGGGACCTTCATTGGGATGTGCACACGACCGTATATCGCTGAGTCTGGCCCGGGAAGTGGACGCAAGCACACTGCCTGATGGACAAGCTTTCTACTGCCAGTCGGCAGTAGGAAAGAACTCAATGGTGGCTGAATGTGTGGCCCCTCAAAATGGATTTAGGGTCTCCACATAGACTCTCACTGTGAGCCACAGCCTATTGCTCAAAATTTAAGCTCAAATATGACTTGAATGCCTAACATTCTGTTTCCTTAAACTAGAGTACTGCCAGGATCAACTAGAGGCCTGGATGACCTATCAGGTCTGAACAACGATCTCAAATCACTTCACATGATCCATTCCACCAGTCATGTCACCAGTCACGCCTCCTCACTTACCCATTCCAGAGACTGTGCCTGTATAACCTATCGACTAACACATTCCCACATGTCGTGATTATGAAACCAACCATCATGCTGGAATAAGGACCAATCACGATGTAAGGGGCAGGGTCAGTCGGAAAGCAAGATGGGGGCTGAGGGGAGCCAAGAGGGTCCCGTCACTCAATCCCTAAACCTGATCTAATGTCACTAGACTGGGGTCTTCCTCACATCTCAAGGGCACCCGATTCATGATTGAAGTGAATTGTGTTTATTCAATCTTTGTTCTGCTTGCCATCCTGCTATGCTGCCTCCTCTTCTTGCTTTATGTTGTGGTGACAAATGGCTTGAGAGGGATTTGACATAGGGAGAAAGCCCACCCACATCAACTGTCACCAGAAGCAGACACTAAGTTCATTTCTCTCACCTCACAGAACTATGCACATCAGACACTGGTAGAGCTGCCCGGAAGGGGAACCCTTAGTGCAGTGGTTCTCACCCTGTGGGTTGCGACCCCTTTGGGAGTCATATGACCCTTTCACAGGGCTCGTCCAATTCATAACTGTAGCAAAATTACAGTGATGAAGTAGCAAGAAAATCATTTAATGGTCAGGGGGTCACCACAACAAGAGGACCTGTATTAGGAAGGTTGAGAACCACTGCCTGAGTGTGCTTAGGACTTTGCTGCCCTCAGGGTCACCAGACATTCCTGAAGGCAGAGTCACTGCAGGAAGCCCTTCTGGGAAATGCCCTGAAGCCAGGTCTCAACCAACTCCATCCACCCTCACCCTCCTAGATCCTAATCATAGGCCGCTTGGAAATGCTCTCTGCCACTTCAAAGACTGTAAGTCCATGGGAGCAGAAAGCCTCCTCTTTCTCCCTTGGAGTGGTGGCTGGTGAGTTCAAACTGCTCACCTTCTGGCTAACAAAACCCACAGACCAGCTCCCCCTGAGCTCATTTTGGTTTGCCGCACAGCACACATTGTTGGGAACCTTCTGAAGTAGCTGTGCCATGTGCAGGTTGGGGGATTTCGCACAAGATGCAGAATTCCACCCTCTTTTGGCAAAAATAAATTTTGCAATAGCATTGTATTCTCTTCTGGATCTGAGTAGCAGCTACTCTCATGCAGTCCTAGCACATACATGCATGCACAGTCCTCCCAACTCCCTAAGGTCTTATGCCGAGTCTGCTCCATGCTTTCCTGTGTCCTATGTGGCGCTGTAGGCACCCAAGGCATGGGCTCTGCAGCCTGGGTTCAAATCTCTCCTTTCCACTTCCTCACTGTGTGGTCATAGGCTCATGACTTTATCATCCTGTGCCACTGATTTTTCATCTGTAAAATGAGGCAAGAATAGAGTCCACACATAGGCTTCTTAAGTGAAATAATTGAATTATTATATACAAAAAGCTTAGAACATTGCTCGGCATCTTGCAAATACTGTTAGGTAGCTTAGCATAGGGACTGGATCATCCATTACATATGCTCAGGTTCAAACTTCCGGCCAGGAATGGGTGGTGCACCTAGGTGGTTGTTACACCTGGATTGGCCCATCTGGGCCAGGTGAATTCAATCCAGCCAATGGGGTTGACCAGGACCATCAACCATGCCTCCCTATGGAGGAACTGAAAAGGCAGGATCTTGACCTCTCCGATGTCTCCCTTCCCCCACTTTTCTGTTGTCCGTCCCCCAGGGAGGAGGTCACATGTAGATACTTGTAATCGGTTCCCTCTTTCCAATCCACCCTCCCGCTACCCTCCCAATATCACCACTCACAAATTATCAAGGTTTCTTGAGGGATGGGGGAGCGGGGAGGAAGGGGTAAAAATGAGGACTTGATTGATGCCAAGGGCTTATGTGGAGGCAAATGTTTTGAGAATAATGAGGGCAGTGAGTGTACAATGTGCTTTCCACAATTGATGTATGTATGGATTGTGATAAGAATTGTATGAGCCCCTAATAAAACGATTTAAGAAAAGAAAGAAAAGGCAGGATCCTGGAGCCCACGTAGTGACTTTCTCTCCAGCAGCTTCTAGGCAAGCTGTGCAGGGGTGAGGGGCCCTGAGGTGCCTGTGTAAACCTGAAACTTCTTCTCTCAAAAAACTCACTTGGATCACAATCCAGGCTGCGGAGTGAATTCTTTCTCACGCGAAGCCAAGGACTGAGGTATATTTCTCCCACGAGAGATCTAACAATAGTATCTCTTATTATATCATTAGGAGCCCTGGTGGTGTAGTGGACTATGCATTAACCTGCTAATCGCAAGGTCAGGGGTTTGAACTGACTAGCCCCTCCGTGGGAGAAATATGAGGTTGTCTATTTCTGTAAGGCAATGGTTCTCAACCTTCTGAATGCCGCCACCCTTTAATACAGTTCATGTTGTGGTCACCTGCAACCATAAAATTATTTTCATTGCTACTTTATAACTGTAATTTTGCTATCGTTATGAATTGGATGACCCCTGTTAAAGGGTTATTTGATCCCCAAAGGGGTCGCGACCCACAGGTTGCGACCCCTGCTGTAAGGATTTAAAGTCTCAAAACCCCAAAGGGGCAGATCTTTGTCCTATTGGGAGTCAATAAAATGGTAATTAGGTTTTTTTCTGCATCAGTATCAGATTCTGGTGGCAATCTCAGTCATCCTGCATTGTGGTCTGGTTTGAACTCCGGAAATGACTGCCCTGGTTTGAGGTGAGGGCCACGGTGCTTCAGTGGTAGACCTCTCATCGTCTTTCACCGGGAAGACCCGGGTTTGATTTGCAGCCAATGTGCCCCAGACTGTCAGTGAAGGTTTGTGTGTTGCTACGACACTGAGGCTTCAGTGGTGTTTCCAGACTGAAACAGAATAATGAAGAAAGACCTGATCATCCCCATCCACACATTGACCTATGGCCCACCACTGTTGGCTTCCTCTCCCAGTCCTGGTGGTAGCACAGATTGGCACAGTTTGCTCCACTGCCCATGAGGTGCCCATGAGAGGCTGAGTCGACAACCACAGTCAAGATCAACAGCTTAAACTCCATTCTGGGTCTATGGAAACAAGAACAACCTTCTGAAATGAGGTCACATTGCTATTTGGGACTGGGAGGATGCCTTTGTGATATGGATTGCACTCTGGATCCCGAGGGGGACTTTTAAACACAGCCACATAGCAGCTCCGGAAATTGTCATAGTGAGAAGGCAGGTTAAAAAAAAAAGCTTTTACTGGCTTGCTCAAAGGAGGCTGCGGGTAGATTGTGGGGTGGAAAACTCCTCTGGAAATGAAAAGTTTTTTTCCTTACATATGCATCATTTCTTCTGGTCCTGAAAGAAAACACAAAGCAGACGAGAGAAGGAAACGGAGACTAGCAGTCATCTTGTTGGTATTCCCACAGCACCCCCTCCTTAAGCACTTGCTGCCATCTCATCCAACTCCACTCAGTGTATTTCCACCCGGCAATGATGCAGAAATGTCTGCGTACTCCAGTTTGATTGTAGTCGGGCAACGTTTATGGCTTTGACGTTCAACTGAGCATGGCAGGACGTCTAGAAACAATTATAACCAGCACCTGCTCTGTCTGTGCTGTGGGCAGGCAGTGACGGATTCCCAGCCTCTGGAACACTAGTGTTCCCTCCCAGCTCAGGATAATGACGGTGACACTCGGCCCCCTTGTTGTCTGGGGAGCTCAAGGAGCTCTCCTCTGAAACCTCAACTTATGGGCATTTCTTTAAGTGAAGACATCAAATTAGTGACTGGAAAGGAAGGCGTAGGAGATGATTATTGGCCACAAGACAAGCCTCAACCGCCTCCAGAGAGCATGTCTCCTAAGTACCAATTGGCGGTGACAGCTAGGGGGCCCTGGGTCACCGGGTGGTGTTGAGCGGGGACTCTGGGGCCCCAGCGTGGGAGGCTGGCGGGTGCAAGTTCAAGAGGGTCAGGGGCTGATGCCTCCCCATGCCCCTGCCCTCCCCCAGCAAGGGCGCTCTGGGGTGCTGGGTCCTTGAGGCCCCGGCTGGCGGGGCCGCCCACGGTCAAGGCTTCGGGCACAAGCGAGGGTGCGCTGAGGCCTGCGCCTTCCGGGGGTCTGGGCTCAAGCAGGTGGTCGCGGCGGCTCCGCGGGCGGGCGGGCGCCCAGCAGGATGACCAACGACCCCCGGCGCGTCGCCGGCACCCAGCGCCCGGGCGTAGAGGCGGGCGGGGGGGCTGCGCTCCGCTGCCGCCAGGGCCCCCTCCTTCCGCGCCCCCCCCCCCCGCGCCAGATGAGCCCGGCCTCGGCCTCGGCGGGCGGCGGGGCTGCCCTCTCGCCGCCCTCCAGCGCCCCTCTCGCCGCCCTTTAGGGGCCGGGCCGCGCCGAGCCGGGCGGCCGCCGGCCGGGGCTGGGGGTTGGGAGGGGCGGGGGTCACGGGCGGGTCGCTCGTTCGGCCGCTGGCGGGGGGCGTGGCCGGGCGGCCGCGCGCGAGGCCGGGCCAGCGGCCGCCACGCCCTCGGGCTCAGACTCCGACTCCGGCTCGGCTTGCCCTGGCGGCGGTGGCGCCGTGAGGAGGAGTCCGCGCTCCTCTGTGGCGGCGGCGGCGGCTGGCTCCAGGCCGGGTTTTGGCGCCGCCCGCCTGCTGCCTCCTGGCGGCTCCAGAACTCCAGCCCCCTCTCTATCAGCCTCTCACTCCGTCTCAATACGTCTCAAGATGGCGGCCAATGTGGGATCGATGTTTCAATATTGGAAGCGCTTTGATTTACAGCAGCTGCAGGTCAGGCTTCTCTCTCGGCCTCTCGCTCGGGGGTGGGGGCTGCGGGCGGTCGCGGCGTCCCCGGGGGGCGCCGGGCTGCCTTGCCGCCGGGGAGCCGCGGCGGAGGGGAGGAGGGGGGTGCCGGGGAAAGCGGGGCCGACTCGGGGACAAGTCCCTCTCACTCCCCGGCCCCCATTGATAACTCGCTTGATCGGAAATTGATCCTCTTTGTTCAATTCATCGATCAGCCCAAAATGGCGCCGGGAGCCGCCGCCGCCACCGCTGCCCCTGGTGTCTGCCCCCTCCCCTGGCGCCCGCCCCCCCCCCCCCCCCCCCGGCCCCGAGCTGCCGCCGCCGCCACGGGACCGGGGAGGGGGCGGCACCAGGCGCCCGCGGGGTGCGCAAAAAAAAAAGAACTTGAGGAAATTTGTGTTTTTCTTTGCTGACTCATACCCTGTATTCTTTTATCTCCTCTCTGAGATCCTTCTGTAAGGGGATGTCCAGTGCACTGCAAATAGGTTTTGGGTCTATACCCGGCCGTCCCCTCTCATTCTCCATGATAAGATTTTTTTGTTCTCATGATGCCTGTTGCCTTATCCCTTTGAAACTTTGTGATCACACAGGCTGGTATGCTTCCTCCATGAGGGCTCTGTTGCTTCTGAGCTAGATGGTTGCTTCTTTACCTTCAAGCCTTTAAGACCCCACACGCTATATCTTTTGGTAGCTGGACACCATCGGCTTTCTTCATCACATTTGCTTATGCAGCCGCTTTGTGGTCAGTGATCGTGTAGGGAAGGTGAGCATCGTTTAATGCCAATTTAATAGAACAATGTTCTTGCAATGAACGAGTCCTTGAGCGGAGGCCCTATGTCCATCTGCTACCTTAATACTAAATCTATAAACATATGGACATAGATCTATTTCCCCATGCCCCTTTGTAAATATATGTACATGCCTTTATTTAGACATCTATAACTGGCCCTTGCTTCCCAGCTCACTCTTCTATACCCTTTGATTTTCCTTTTGTGCCCACTGTCATGCTCAGTCTTCCTTTGGGTTTCAGTAATTCCTCTTGGTTACATTACCCTTGATCACGCCCTACCAGGCCTCCTGCATCCCCCTCACCACCGATTTCCATCACTTTTTGTTCCCTTGTCTCTGGAGTTCTTAACACCACTACCTTTCTTCCCACCTCCCTCTCTCGCATGTGGTCCACTCACCACTCTTTCCTCCAGAGTGAGGGTGACAATACTTGCCACCTAGATGGCCACTTGTGAGCTTCTGAAATCCAGCTGCTACTCACCAGCATGGATGTCGAACATAGTCTTTACAGTCTAGGTAATGACAATTGTTCTTGGTGTCCTTCACAACTATAATCCCCAGCCCCCCAGCCCAATAAAGCACTCCCTCCAGTTGTTCGGTTATGCCTAAGGAGTTTTGATAACTTCATCTTCTGTGTGCTCCGGAATATTCAATTCCCTGGATGGTCAGAATGGTCAGTCAGGGCTCAGAATCTTGGTGTTAAGGCTTCTGGTGAGATCCTGGCACATCAGACACAGAGGTTGTGAGGCTAGAGGAGGGGCAGAAGGGGATCATACTGAGTCTAACAAGGAAAGAAAAGGAAATGAAGGATATAAGCAATTAAAAGCAAGCGCATAAATAGATACAAATACACAGATGGCCCTTGCAACATTATTCCCAATCTCGCAAACGTGTCAACGGTCTAAATACCCATCAATAGGTGAATGGATAAGTCAAACATGTTGCCTACGGTATATACAATGGACTACTACTCAGCCATAAAGAGAAATGAACTCTTGACACAGGCTACAAGAGGAATGAACCTCATAAGCATTATGCTGAGTGAAATAAATCAGCTTCAAAAAGGACACATTTTGCTTAATTCCACTTACAAAAAATATCTAGGCTAGGAAAATGAATAGAGACAAACATCTCCCAATTGTTTCCAGGGATAGGTAGGAAGGTAAGTATGGTTGTTACATAATGCCATGTCAATTGGACAAATAAGTGAGGTGGAGTCTTTCTTATACCTATATGAGTGTCCTTGGATTTATTTCTCTAGTCAACCCAGCCTAACCCAGTAGGGCCTGGAGGGGAAGTGCCATCCCTGAGACGATACTGAGCTTCCATAAGGGTGATGACATAATTTTGGAATGGGTAAGGATGATATATGAACAACATGCAGAATGCCACTTAATTATAATCTTGTAGAGCGTGGAAGTGACGAATGTTTTGATGCATGTATATTTAGTATGATTTTTAAAGAGTGTACGCAAAAGAGCAATATGGCAAGTCTGTGTTGCCATTTGCTGTTGCTCAGCTAAAAGCGATTCGGGCCTGTGTAGTTCAAAGGGAACCACAGAGGCTCAGGAGGAAAGCTGGTACCACCTCCAACTGAGACTTGTCTGACCAAATGCAGAGTCTCCCTTCAAGTAACTGACAGGTCAGAGGCAGCTCATCTCTGCTGCAGAAGCAATGATTTGTCTCAATTCCCAGACCACTGTCACAGCCATGTCTTGTTGCTCTCGGTGCCCCCCTTCCCCACCACAATAAGTCACTAGAAAGCCATGCTTCATTTAAAAACAAACAAATAAAACCCTTCTGCCTCCATCCTGGCACTGTTTCAGCTTATTTAGCATCATAACATATGTCATCTGTTTCCCTAAACAATCTAACATGGACATGGCACGATGGGACTGATGAGTTAGGCAAATGAGAACCAGCCTGCCCTCTGAACACACACGATGGCATTTGACTTGCTGTCAGTAGATGCTGTCGCGTTTCTTCTCCTCTTTCATGGAAAATAAATACAGAAAAGAATGAGGACATGAAAAGGGCTGCAAGATGTTTAGCTCTGGTCTTTCTAGAAAGTGTAGAAAAAAAGTATGTGACCCCTGCCTGCCTTTAGATGCCCCACTCCTCTGGCAAACAAGGATTGCACACTGACCATGGACAAGACATCTGGATCTGGGGGGAGGATATAACAATTGCCCCCACCAGCAAAGAGTTTCCAGATTTACGGGACTACACAGGCCAGGGAGCAGCTCATAAAAAGAACAAGAAGAATCACAAAGGAGGGTGTGCTCCAGCACCACTTCGTCCAGCTGCAGGCACATGAAGGCAAAGTTTCTTTTGCTTTCAGTCAAGTTTATGATTTCCGCTGCATCCCTTACCAACACCTTCACGAAGATCTAGGTTCTTGGGTTGTTTCGCTCCAGGGCGGACATCTCCTTGGTAAAGCTTTATGGACAGCTCATGGTCCAAGAATTCCACCTATATGTTTTGAAAGGGGCCACGTTAAAACCCCTGGCTCAGACTTTCAGGACTGGGCACAATACAGCAAACCCACCATGGGGACAGCAGGATTTGGTAACACTCTCATCTCCATCACAACCTGGACCTGGCAAAGCTATTTTCTTCCACTCACCATCTTTCAATCAATATTTACTCAGCTATTAGTTGCTCCCCAGGCTCAGCATCAGAAAAGTGTTCAAACGTTACCGAATTGTCCATCTAATGGTAGAGGTCTGTGCAAGGGATATGAGAGCAAGAGGCTCAGAGATGATCAGTGGGTAACGAGAGAGGGATTCACCTTTATCATTTGTAGAAAGCCCCTGAGGCTTAGTCACATTGGCAGACTTTCCCTGGAGCAAGCAAATAAAGCTGCTCCCGGCTCAGCTCCATTCCTGATCTGGTCTTGCCATGAGACTATCCAGGCTTTGTCCCAACCCCACGTTCTGGAAACCACGAGTGGAAGGAGGTGAATCTTGGGGATACCATGGAAAAGAATGGGCATTGCACAACACTTCATTGTACTCATATGGAGCTTATGCAAAGGCCAAGAGATAGAACCAGGTGAGACTGTGAACAGGACAAGGTGATACTGCATGGTTTAAAATCAGAAAAGGTGTGCATCAGGGTTGTATCCTTTCACTGTTCTTATTCCATCTGTATGCTGAGCAATTTATACAAGAAGCTGGTCTCTGTGAAAAAGAACATGGCATCAGGATTAGACGAAGACCCATGTAATGTCATTGGGAACATTTTCTCACTAAAAATTTTAGGTCATGGCATCAAAAAAGTGTCATTTTAACCTAAATGGGTTTTTAGACCAGTGAAATAACAGCGAGAGTGAGTCAGCATTGTGCACAGAATTGAGCGATACTGGTTCTTTGGGAAATTCATAATCCAACACTGACACTGCTGAGATAAAGGATGACAGTGAGGAAGATTCTACACCTGAGCTCTGTGATGGGCCAACGTGGTGCTCTACTCTCTTCAGGAATGGATGAGCCAGCTCCACCAAGATTCCCCTTTACTGGAGCACCTGCTATGTATGTAGACGTTGAACACAAGAACGCTTTGGCGTTCCTACAATGATTTCTGACCGATGAGGTCATCGAAAAAATGATTATGATAGCCCGGAGGTTTACTTTCAGGTTTTAACCCCTCTTCAGTTAATTTCTGTGCATGGGGGAAGGTTTGGGGCTTGCTTCATTTTCCTACATACGGTATCTCAGTTTGTCCAACACCATTTGTTGAGCAAGCAGAATTTGTCCCTTTGGATATTTCTGTGTCCTTTTTCGAAGGCTAGGTTCCCGTTGACTGGTGAATATATGTGTAGCTTTTCTGTTCGAATCCATTGATCTATATACCTCTCAGTGTACCAATACACTGCTCTCCCTTAGGGAAAAACAACAACAAAAGTTGTATGAGCCCCTATATAATGATTTTTTTTAATGGACGATGAACTATTTTCCAGGCCAGCACTATCCTATGTTTGAGCACATTGCTGCAGCCACTGTGTCAATCCATCATGCCTTATAGCCTGCGGTACTCATGTTCAGGTATAGTGTTCTGCCATTCACAAGGTTCACACTGGCCAGTTCTTTCAGAAGTGGAAGACCAGGTCCTCCTCCCTCGTCTCTGTCTGGAAACTGCTGAAGTCTACCTGCAGTGAGTGACCCAGCAGGCATTTGAACTACTGGCTGCAAAATTTCCACCATTACAGCCAAATGCAGGCCACCACAGTACAACAGACAGTAACAGCATCTTAACACCACACAAAGGCTCCTCCCTGGGGAGACCACGTGTTCAGGCAATTGCTGCTGTTACACATGTAAGTGGGGGCTACATGAAGTCGCACCATCTCCTGTGGCCCTTCCAGGAACAGGCCATTCTGCTGTTGTTTCTACTGGACTTAGGCTCAGCTGCCAACCTGCCCTCTGCACGCATTCTTCTCCTTACCCTTCCATGTCACCTTCTCTTTGCCCAAGTCAATACTGCTGGTCAGTCACCTACTGGTGGATGCTTGCTTCTGAAGTTTCTGAACCACATTTCCCCATGGTTATGAGACATTGCTGCTGCCACTGCGAGCATTTAACAGGTTACTTTACACCTTCAATGAGAAATCTAGGGGAATAGAAAGAAAGCTTCTTCTTTCTCCCAAGGAGTGGGTGGTGGTTTTGAACCGTTTCCCTTGAGGTTAGCAGCCCAATGTGTAACCCACTACACCAGTAGAGCCTTGGTGGCACTGTCCAGCAATTATTAGACTGCTAAATATGAGGTCCGGGTTTCAAACCTACCAACTTCTCCTTGGGAGAACGATAAAGCTGTTCCCATAAAAGACTGACAGCTCCAGAAGCCCTCTATAGGGTGGCTATGAGTTGGCATTTTGCGGTCATTTAGGGCTTTTTGGTGGCATGTGATTTTTTAGGGCTTTTAGGTTGTTTGTGGACGTTCAAGGTGTGTTTGGGGCATTCGGGTGGTTTGGGGTTTTTAGGGTGTTTTATAAGATTTTAGGGAGTGTTTAAGGGATTTAGGGGTGGTTTTTTAGAGTGTATAGGTATTTTTCAGCACAATATGGTGTTTTTAGTGATGTTACAGAGTTCCTTAGGGATTTTAGGGTATTTTTCATATTATATGTGTTTTTTTCCCCCAGCATTTTAGGTTTTCTTAGGGCTTTCATGGTGTTTTCAGGGCATATATGGGGTTTAGGAATGTTTAGGGTTTGGGAATCTTCTAAGGATGATTTTTGGAAGTTTCACATGTTTGGGTGGGCATTTGGTGTTTTTTTGTGGCTTTAGAGTGTTTATGGGATCCTGTCAATTTGCAGCTTTAATTCCGCAAAGAAAAGTCAGACAGCAAGCCAGAAAGGAGCAGGAAATGAAGGGGAAGCCCAGGCCACATGTTACAGCTGCCAAGTCCGGAGAACCTAGGTGTGGTCGTTGGCTACCTGGGACCGGGAGTGGGGCTGTGCTCCTGCCCAAGGGTGCTAGGGAGTAAACCAATCTCAGCTGGACGTTTGGCTTTTCTACTAATTAGCCGACTCCATGAACTTTCCCAAGGGCAGCTGGCGAATTGCCAGGGGAACCCAGCTAGACCCCCCCACACAAAAGCACAGGGATGGTTACAGGAACAGGAGGTTTCACACAGTGGATGTGCAGGGCTTGGGGTCGGGATTGGGGGCCAAGGTGAGGAAGGGGCAGCAATAAGGCCTGGTCCCAAATAATCAGACACTGAGCAATAAAAGTACAAGGACTGCCAAGAGAACATGGGGACAAAGGATGGCTGGACTTCATTTGATATCTTTGGACGTGCTGTCAGGAGAGACCAGTCCCTGAAGGGACATCAAGTCCATGAAGGACATGATGCTTGGCAAAAAGTGGAGGACGGGCAATAAAACAGCTCGAACCAGTGGCTACATCAGTGGGCATAGTAACAATGGTGAGGATGGTTCGAGACCTGGCAGTGTTTTATTTTACTGCTTGTGTTTTTCTAGAACTGTCTTTCCTGGATGCACGAGGAAGGATAACTGTGCTTGTGGGAAGCAAATGCACAGTGGGCAGCGCTTTGGCCAACATAGGTACACCACCGGCACACAGTGCCCCCTTACTTGGCATCCAAAGTGACAGGATTTGTCTTTCCCCAGAGCTCTCCAGCCCTGGGGGAAGCGGCCCTGCCTTCGGCGCACCGCCAGGGGGCAGCACTGCTGCTCTCTCACTGGCTACATCTGTGAGGACCCAGAGAGCAGCTCCTTTCTGCTGCTCTCCTCTCAGACTTCTGCCAGAAGCCTTGGCTCGTCCTGGATCCTCCCTTGATTCCCACTCTGCACCTTTGGGGACGCCCAGCCCATTAACTCTCTCCCATCCTTCCTTGCTGCCTCTTGTCCAGATGCCTGAGCTGGGCTTCAAGTAGTTGTAATGTTATGCTTAGGTGAGATGTGTTCAGCTTGTTTACTGTCTGTATACAAGAAAAGAGTGCAGCCCAAGACATCCACCCTTTTGTTCCTCTATGGAAAGCCTGTTACGTGTCATAGTCTTCTCTCTGTGCAGTGCTTTCCTCTGCTGCTGATGCTTTTACATGAAATAGGACTCGGTGTGTCACCGCTACAGGAAATTATCTCTGAAAAAATAATATGCCCAGAACTCAGAAACAGTGTCAGCTTGCATCTGGCATCATGGAAGCATCATGGGTGTGTTTCCATTCATTTGCTCCTGAGTGTCACATGTTAAACTCAGTGCATAGCATAAACAGCAGCAGGCACAAACTGAGACAAAGCACACCCTTTGCTGTGAAGCACATTCCGACTCCTGGCTGCCCCTGTGCCACAGAGTAGAACTGCCCCGCAGGGGCTCCCTAGCTGTCATCTTTACAGAGGCACATGGCCACACCTCCCTTTTGGGAAGCCACTGGGTAGGTTTGAACTTCAGGGTTGTAGTAGTTGATATTGTAGAGCCCTGGAGTCAGTTCGGATTCATAGGGGCCTGTGCACTAGAGAGAGAAACAAAGCCCAGTCCTGCGCCATCCTCGCACTTGTTACTGTATTTGAGCCGATTCTCGCAGCCACGGTGTCAATCCACCTAAGTAAGGGTCTTCCTCTTGTTTGCTAACCCTCTGCCAAAAATGATGCCCTTCTTGCAGGACTGGTTCCACCATAGTAATATGTCCAAAGTACCTGAGACAACGTCTCCGCATCCTCTTTCAGATCTCCTGCCTTTAGTTTGTCAGCTCACTTCGATGGAGTCGATGCTGAGCCATAGCGACTCTATGAGATCAGAGCAGAACTATCTCTGTGGGTTTCCCAAAGGCTAACTCTATGGGAGTAGAACGCCTCATCCTTTTCTTCTGAGGACTGACTGGTGGTTCCCCACTGCTGACATTACAGTTGACACCCAAGGCATAAGGTACTATGCCACCAGAAGTCCCTTGCCCCTGTGCAATAACCAACACCACCTACACACAAAACCCACCCCTTCTCTGTCAGTTTGATGTATGGTGATGGCTTGAGTTGCTATGAAATTGGAAGCTACTAGGGGGAACCCGACAAAAACTACAATTTTTTCAAAACTATGCATTTAAATTTTTTATCCCCTTCATAGTACTCTCCATTACACTTCACACATTTGTCTAATCTGTGATTACATTCTTGGAAACATTTTTCAAACTCAGCAGTTTGGGTGACACCCTTGTTTTTTCCCCCCCTCTTCTGTGTTGTCAAACCACTGTCCTTCATTCATGGAAACAGAAAGAAGTCACATGGAGTGAGTTCAGGTGATTAGGATATGAGGGACAAGAGAGGCATGCTTTTTGGGGGGATGTTTTCATACTGTTATTTCTTTTCTCTTTTTTTATAATCAATTTTTGGGGCCTCATACAACTCTTATCACAATTGATACATACATCATATTTGTACATTCATTGCCCTCATCATTCTGAAAACATTTGCTCCCCACTTAATCCGCTGGCATCAGCTGATAATTATTCCCCATCCCTCATGAACCCTGAATAATTTCTAAATTATTATTTTGTCTTATCTTACACTATACAATATCTCCCTTCAGCCACTTTTCTGTTGTCTGTCCCCCAGGGAGATGGTTATATGTAGATCCTTGTAATCGGTTTCCCCTTTCCATTCCTCCCTCCCTCTACCCTCCTCGTATCGCCACTCTTACCACTGGTCCTGAAGGGATCATCCGCCCTGGATTCCCTGTGTTTCCAGTTCCTATCTGTACCAGTGTACATCCTCAGGTCTAGCTAGATTTGTAAGGTAGAATGGGGATCATTTTAGTTGTGGGGGAAGAAGCATTTAGGAGCTAGAGGAAAGTTGTATGTTTCATTGTTGCTACAGTGCACCCTGACTGGCTCCTCTCCTCCCTGCTACCCTTCTGTAAGGGGATGTCCAATTATCTACAAATGAGCTTTGGGTTTTCACTCCACACTCCCCCGTATTCACAAAGATATGATTTTTTTGTTCCGATGATGTCTGATACCTGATTCTTCCGACACCTCGTGATCACACATGCTGGTGTGCTTCTTTCATGTGGGCTTTGTTGCTTCTCAGCTACAAGACCACTTGTTTAACTTCAAGCTTTTAAGACCCCAGAATGTATAACTTTTGATAGCCGACCACCATCAACTTCAGTCACCACATTTGCTTATGCACCCATTTGCCTCCAGCAATTGTGTTGGGGAGGTGAGCATCACGCAATGCCACTTTAATACAACAAAGTATTTTTGCATTGAGGGAGTACTTGAATGGAGGCCCAATGTACATCTGTTACCTTAATACTAAACCTATAAATATATGCATATAGATCTATTTCCCCATCGTTATACATAAATATATTTACATATGCACATGCCTTTATTTAGACCTCTATAAATGCCCTTTGCTTCCTACCTCTTTCCTTGATTTCCTTTTACTTTCTGATTGTCCCACTCTCATGTTCAGCCTTCATTTGTGTTTCAGTAATTCCTCTAGGTTACATTACTCTTGGTTACACTCTACCAAGCCTCCTACACCCTCCTCACCATCTATTTGGATCACTTGGTGTTCCCTTGTCCCTGGGTTTGTTAACAGCACTTCCTTTTTCCCTACACCCCCCTTTCCCATCTCCCTCCCCCAGCTGTCAGTCCCATTGTTTTCTCCTCCAGATTGTTCATCCAGCCTATCTCATTTAGACAGACCTGTGGAAATCATAGCATGCACAAAAACGAGACAGAGCAAACCCAAGCAACAAAATGAAACAAAAGAACAACACCACCACCAACAAGCCAATGACAAAAAGCAAAACAAAACACAAGAAAGAAAAGCTTTTAGTTAGTTCAAGGACTGTTTGTTGGCCTTTAGGAGTGTTTTCTCATAGAGTATGATGGGTCAGCTAGCCCTGGCCCCAAAGTCTATTTTTGGTATTCCCTGGGGACTTCGTTGCTCTGTTCCCCTTCCTGTTCTGTTGTACACCCTTAGTATTTTGCCTCGGTGTGCTGGGATCAGATCGGGCGATAGAGGCATGCTGTTTTTTTTGTGTGAGCAGGTGCACTGTCATGGTGGCAAAACCAGTCCCCTGTCTACCACTAATCAGTCCTTTTTATTTTAAATAAATCATTTTATTGGGGGATCTTACAGCTCTTGTAACAATTCATACACCAATTTGTATGAAGCACATTTGTACATACATTGCTATCATCATTTCCAAACATGTTCTTTCTCCTTGAGCTCCTTTTTTCCCCTCCTCCCACCCACGTGAACCACTGATACTTTATACATACTTTTTAGTTTTATATTTTACGCCTCTGCTGTATCCCTTCACCCAAACTTCTGCTGTTTGTTCCCCTGGGTGGTGGAGTGGGGCTGTATGTCCATCATTGAGATTGGTTTCCCCTTTCTTCTGCTTCTCCCCCCTACCTTCCCTCGTGGTGTTGCTACTCTCAGTATTGGTCCTGAGGGGTTTATCTGTCCTGGATTCTGTGTGTCGGAACTTCTAGTCAATAGCAGTGTGCAAGCTCTGGTCTAGCCAGACAACTCAGACCTTCTTACACAATATCTTCAGAACCTCTATATAGGAAGCTTGATTAACAGTCTGACCTAGTGCAATGACTAAACTCCAAATGCACTATCACCCTCACATCAACAAAACCAAACAAATGAGCATCTTCTTGAAGTTTGAGTTCACTTGACGAGGTGTATTTGAGTGAGGTGATGATGGCGTCTTACACTGACTTGATTTATGTTTGCATTCTGGCTTGTGAGAAGAGCACAAGGTCTTGTCACCAGCAATGGCCTTGGGAAAAAAGTGTGGGTGCACTAGCTCGGAGCAAGTTGCCAGATGCCTGCCCAAACAGGAGAATGTATATTTTGAAATGTGTACCCAGTGGAGCTTTGTACCGCTTGGTTTTTTGGCGGGGGTGGGGTGGGGGTGGGTGGAAGGCCGGCTACTCCTTTGTAGGTTAGATAATCTGAGATGTGCTATTTGAAATTTCCTGGGGCCAGTTTTAGACAAAACTAGAAAAGTTAATTTTGCTGTATGGAAAAATCTGACAGTCTGGAAGTATCTAATTTTCCTCACATGCCATCATTCCCCTAGTAGCATTATTCTTAGTTAAAGCTCTCCTCTGTTCCTCCTTAGGGTTTCCCCCACTACCTGATGTTCCTTTTCTCCTACTCATCATCAAGGGACTTGTGTCCAAAGTGAGGACAGCAAATAAGAGACCCTCCTGACTCTCTGTTAAGAAGGGTGCTCTGGTGCATGCGTGTGTTTATGTGTGCACATACAATCGCATTTGAATTTTGTTGGAAGAGGCTTCATAGAGACAGAGAGTGACATGGTTAGAGCTGCTGCACATGTAGAGCACTGTACTCTATGGTGTTCTAATTCAAATGCATGTAAGGTCCAAGAGAGGTAATAGAAGCAAGTGACCAGGGTCAGGGAAGGCAGTAGGAGGAACTGAGGGAGCCTGAATGCCTCACACCCTGCCAGTTACACTGATTCTTGGATGGGAGAGTACCAACCTAGTGCTGTGAAATCTTCGCAGTTTTCAGAGGCTTGGGGGATTTAAATTTTGTATGGGTGCATAAGCAAATGTGGTGAAGAAAGCTGATGGTGCCCGGCTAGCAAAAGAGATAGTGTCTGGGGTCTTAAAGGCTTGAAGGTGAACAAGCGGCCATCTAGCTCAGAAGCAAATAAGCCCACATGGAAGAAGCACACCCGGCCAGTGCGATCACGAGGTGCCCAAGGGACCAGGTATGAGGCATCATGCAAAAAAAAAAAAAAGATATAAGTGTGTGTATGTATGTGTATATATGTGTATATGTATATATATGTATATATATATCATATTAAATGAAGGGGGAAGTGCAGAGTGGAGACCCAAGGCCCAAGTGTCGACCAATGGAGATCCCCTCATAGAGGGGTTTAGGAGAGGAGATGGGTTAATTAGGGTGTGAGGTAGTATTGATGAAGAACACAGCTTTCCCCCAGATCCTGGATGCTTCCTACCCCTAACTACCATGATCCGAATTCTACCTTGCAGGGCTGGATAGGATAGAGGCTGTACACTGGTGCATATGAGGGTTGGAGGTACAGGGAATCCAGGGTGGATGATACCTTCAGGACCAAGGGTGTGAGGGACGATGCTGGGAGAGTGGAGGGTGAGTGGGTTGGAAAGGGGGAACTGATTACAAGGATCCACATGTGACCTCTTCCCTGGGAGAGGGACAGCAGAGAAGGGGGGAAGGGAGACTCCGGATAGGGCAAGATATGACAAAACAACGATGTATAAATTACCAAGGGCATATGAGGGAGGGGGGAAGGGGGAGGGAGGAGGGGAAAAAAAAAAGAGGACCTGATGCAAGGGGCTTAAGTGGAGAGCAAATGCCTTGAGAATGATTGGGGCAGGGAATGTATGGATGTGCTTTATACAATTGATGTATGTATATGTATGGATTGTGGTAAGAGTTGTATGAGTCCCTAATAAAATGTAAAAGAAGAAAAGAGAAAAAAATGATTAAGGCAAAGACTGTACAGATGTGCTTTATACAATTGATGTATGTATATATATGAACTGTGAAAAGAATTGTATGAGCCCCAATAAATTGTTAAAATTTAAAAAATAAATAAATAAAATAAAATAAAAAAAAAAACAAAACAAAAAAAAAAAAAACAAAAAAATAGACATCTAAATGCTTGTAATTTATTGATTTCGATAAACACACTGAATGCCAGTACTCAAGTCAAACAAACCAAACTGACAGCCATCGAGTCTTTGCCAACTCATAGTGACCCTATTAGACAGGGTAGAACTGCCCCTCAGTTCAGCTCCCAGCCCTGGAGGCCCACCAGTTCCTCGTTATTATCATGAGGAATACTATTTTCACAAGAGCATTACATACCCCTAGAGACTAAACCATAAAGCCATATAGGCTTTGACCATCAATTCTGATATGCTTTTTCCTCAAACTGATGGGTCATTTGATGGAATCCTTGTATTACTTCCCTAACATAAAAATTAATCAAGCAAAGGAGATTCAGTGCTCAGTACTACAGCCCCCTATTTAGAGATTAACTCTTAAAAACCACCACCACCACCACCACCACCACCACCACCACCACCACCGCCACCTTATCTATGTTGATAAAAACTTGAGTAGGCTGTATAAATATCTCAAGTATTTAGGATAAAATGGATTCTTATTCTACTGTCACATATTTAGTTTGAGTTATGTGTTTCCATCTGAACACAAATTAAATAGACCTTATTGACATCTTTTCAAAATGCCATAAAAATTAAATGATTACCTTAAAAGATACTCAGTATAATTAGGCATCAGAAAAATGTACATCAACACTAGAGCGAGATAGTGTTTCAACCCATCAAGATGACACTAGCCAAGAATATTAAAAATACCATTGAGTGCTGGAAGAATGAACAGATTTGTGTCAGAAGAACAGTCTGAAAGGTCCTTAGAAGCAAGCACGGGGAGACTTCACATGCTTTGGATATGTTATCAGGAGATGCCAGTCCCTGGAAAAGGCTGAAATGTTAGGTTCAAGTATAACAACAGTTTTGAAGATGGTGTAGGACTGCGCAGTGGTTCATTCTGCCTTGAGTTGGAACTGACTCAATAGCACCTAATGCTAAAAGCTAGATGCTTTTGATCCTAAATGAAAAGTGGATGGTCCAGCCTCCATACCAGCTACGTGGACAACTGCCCCTCCCCCCAGAAGAATTTACTTTAGAAGACGGCACTGAACCTGTAGCTAGGGGAGATGGACATGTCTGATCAGAGCACACAGGGGCAAATGAAGGGGGAGGAAGAGAGTGGAGCACACACTGGTCCACCAGGCTTGGAGGATGATTTTGGCACTCTGAACAGCCAATGTACAGAGTGGACCATATGGCTGATCCCACTATGAGACATGCCATCCCTTGCTGGCCCAGAGCCCTATGGGGACAATACCGGAGACTCTGTGTTGGGACTGACCCGACTGGCCCTCCAACACGGAGGCAAATCACTAAAAGCATGCAGCAGAGCAACCATGAGAGCAGAGCGGGTAGCCCCTGAGGGAGTACAAAGGACAGACTCTGGGGCCAGAGCATGATACGCCATCAGACCTGACTGAAGGACACACCTATAGAAAAAAAAAATCAGACCTTGATCTATTTACAGGTTTTTCTTTCTTAAAAAATTTTTTTGTCTTTTAATTAATTTACTCTTTTATTGATCATTGGTTTTCTGTTGTTGTTTTTATTTGTCATCACAGTGTTCTCACCCATTGCCTATCTTGCTATGGTTTGATTTTTGGTGCATATTATTATCTCAACAGATCTATCTAGATAAGATAGGCTGGAAGAATAGTCTGGAGGAGAAAACAACAGGACCAATGGTTCCCGGGGACATGGGAGAGAGAGAGGAGGGGGTAAGGAGGTGATGCTGACCAATCCAGCGACAGGGGAGCAACAAGTAATCCAAAATCCGTCGCAAGGAGGGTGTGAGAAGCCTGGTAGGTATTCAGCAAGGGCAATGTAACCAAGAGAAATTACTCAAACCCAAGTGAAAGCTGAGCATGATAGTCGGACAAGAGGAAAGTAAAAGTAAATAGAGGAAAGAACTAGGTGACAAAGGGTATTTCTAGAGGTCTACATACTGGCATGTACATATGTAAATATATTTATACAGGAGGGTTCGTAAATAGATCAACGTGCATATATTTATAGACTTAGTATTAAGGCAGTAGATGGACATTGCCAAATACTTACTCAATGCAAGAACACGTTATATTAAATTGGCATTCCATGATGAACACCTTTCCAACATGATGGTTGAAGAAAAATGTGTGCACTAGCAAATGTGGTGAAGAAAGCTGATGGTGCCTGGCTATCAAAAGTTATAGCATCTGGGATCTTACAGGCTTGAAAATAAAGAAGCGGCCATCTAGCTCAGAAGCAACAAAGCCCACATGGAGGAAGCACACCAGCCTGTGTGACCATGAACTGTTGAAGGGATCAGATATCAAGCATCAAAGAACACAAAAACCATGTCATTGTAAATGAGGGTGAGTGCAGAGTGGAGACTCAAAGCCCATTGGTAGGTAACTGGACACCCCCTTCCTGAAGGGATGTGGGGAGGAGATAAGCCAGTCAGGGTGCAGGGTAGCAACAATGAAACATGTTTCCTCTAGTTCCTAAATGCTTCCTCCCCCCACTATCATGATCCAAATTCTACTTTACAAATCTGGCTAGACAAGGGGATGTACAGAGAGATCGCCTTGGAGATTGGGTGGATGTTCCCACAGTAGCGTGGAGCCTCACAAGTGGTGGTCAGGCGTTTCCCCCAGTCACTTGTAGGACCTCAGGATTTAGGCTGGGGATGCCCCCACTTTTTATAGGGGAGAACAACCTGTGGCCTGGTGTGTGGGAGAGGACCAGCGTGAATTCCCCAGCTGCTTGCCACACCAATAAGTGGGGGGTGGGAGCTCCCTCAGTTGGGCCTTCAGGTTTGCCCTAGGCAGAGGGGAGTGGCCTGGAGACAGCTATTGTCTTGTGATGGGAAAGAGAGTGAAAGGAGAGGAAAAAGAGAGAAAGAGGAAGACACAGACTGGGGCAATAATGCCAACCAGACTGACAACCACTCACCCACACACAACTAAAATGCACAGAGTAAACAAAGGTGACAACAGTAAAAAAAAAAAAAAGAAAAGAAAACAACTAAAAAGGAGAACCAAATCTGTGGAGGCTGTGGTAGGAAGTAGAGAAGAGCTAGATGGAGCGGAGAAAAGCAGAAAACCTGTAAGAAGAGTCCAATAAAAGGAAAAAGAGAGAAGAGAAAAGGAAGGAGGAGGAGAGAGTATTTTTTAAATGGTTAAAGAAATAACTGCCCCTGTGTTATGCTGTGTGTAGCTCTGACTCGTCCTGTGTGCAGTACTGTCTTAGGGGTCAGGCTGCCCACTAGGAGGACAGGGTTGCCCTAGGCAGAGTGTAGGGCTCTGGAAACCAGCAGTGGTATGTGCAAGGAATGAGAGGGAGCAGAGAGAATCGTACAAGCTAAGAGAGAGGTGAAGAAAGCAAAGACAGAAAGAGGAAAGAAAGAAAAAGAGAATAAAGAGAAAGAAGGAAATAAATCCAACTGAGTTCACTAAGGTTGGCTGTGATGGTAAAGAGCAAGGAGAGAGAGAAGGAGGAAATAAAGTATAAAGTAGTAGCTGATCCCTGATTGCTTGGATGAGGGGCCAGAGGGGTTTAGACACTGCTCCAACATGGCAGGGCAGTGTGCCCTTTTAATGCCGGGACCCAGTGGTGCTGGGCAGAATTGCCCTAGTTGACGAGATCACCTTAGAGGCATGACGGAGGTTTCTTCAACGGTGCAGCGCACTGTAGGTGTTTGTCCCAGGTGCCTTGTGTGGTGTACAGCACTCCCACACAAGGCAGGCTGGAGTGCCTCCTGCTATTTGGGTTGATTTGCCCTAAGCGGAGGGAAGTGACCTGGAAGCCTTTAGTGGCATATGAGAGGAGAGAGTGGGAGAGAAGAGGAAAAAGAGGGGAAAAGGGGAAAAAAGAGGGATAAAGAAGAAAGCGAGTAAATAAAAGCCCAACACCAACCTGAGCACGTTGAAACTGAGTGCGGTGGAAAAGTTAGAAGGGCTAGTGAATAAAGTGAGAATAAGTAGAGCAGTGGGTAAGGAGGTAATGATACTTGATCACCTGTCCTTGAGGCCAGAGGAATTCCAACTCTTCCTCAAGGTCACGGGGTCATGGACTTGTAAGGTCTCTCTCTCTGGCCTAAATTCCAACCCCAGTCCTTGGCTCCCCGCGAGAAAAATTTCATGCGGAAGCCAGGCTCGTGATCCAAGTGAATTTAATGAGAGTTAAAAGAAGCTTCAGGTTTTACAAGGCACCCATAGGATTCCTTTGACCATGGGGCCTGGCAGAGACTGCCTCAGGTCATGCAAGGATCTCTCTCCTCCCAGGAAGACGACCAGACCACCCCTCTCCCTTCTGGTTCCTGCCTTTTCAAGGGTTCCCGGGGAGGCTGGTGAAGGACCCCAGGTCAATCCCATTGGCTGAACTGCAATCATCTGGCCCAGGTGGGCTGCTCCAGGTGCAACATCCATCGGAGCCCACGGGCAGGAAAATCCAGCTTTCCTATGCTGGCTCTCCTGGGCATGCGTTAATGGACTTTCCCATCCCTGATGTAGGGTTCCACAGATGCTGTGTGAGATTACTCACTTCATGTGAGATTACTTCAAAAGCCCCCCCCCCGCGCCAGATGAGCCCGGCCTCGGCCTCGGCGGGCGGCGGGGCTGCCCTCTCGCCGCCCTCCAGCGCCCCTCTCGCCGCCCTTTAGGGGCCGGGCCGCGCTGAGCCGGGCGGCCGCCGGCCGGGGCTGGGGGTTGGGAGGGGCGGGGGTCACGGGCGGGTCGCTCGTTCGGCCGCTGGCGGGGGGCGTGGCCGGGCGGCCGCGCGCGAGGCCGGCCAGCGGCCGCCACGCCCTCGGGCTCAGACTCCGACTCCGGCTCGGCTTGCCCTGGCGGCGGTGGCGCCGTGAGGAGGAGTCCGCGCTCCTCTGTGGCGGCGGCGGCGGCTGGCTCCAGGCCGGGTTTTGGCGCCGCCCGCCTGCTGCCTCCTGGCGGCTCCAGAACTCCAGCCCCCTCTCTATCAGCCTCTCACTCCGTCTCAATACGTCTCAAGATGGCGGCCAATGTGGGATCGATGTTTCAATATTGGAAGCGCTTTGATTTACAGCAGCTGCAGGTCAGGCTTCTCTCTCGGCCTCTCGCTCGGGGGTGGGGGCTGCGGGCGGTCGCGGCGTCCCCGGGGGGCGCCGGGCTGCCTTGCCGCCGGGGAGCCGCGGCGGAGGGGAGGAGGGCGGTGCCGGGGAAAGCGGGGCCGACTCGGGGACAAGTCCCTCTCACTCCCCGGCCCCCATTGATAACTCGCTTGATCGGAAATTGATCCTCTTTGTTCAATTCATCGATCAGCCCAACATGGCGCCGGCAGCCGCCGCTGCCGCCACTGCTGCCCCTGGTGTCTGCCCCCTCCCCTGGCGCCCCCGGCCCCGAGCCGCCGCCGCCGCCGCCGCCGCCGCCGCCGCGGGACCGGGAAGGGGGCGGCCCCAGGCGCCAGCGGGGTGCGCAAAAAAAAAACAAAAAAAAAAAGAACCTGAGGAAAGTTGTGTTTTTCATTGCTGTCTCATACCCTGTATTCTTTTATCTCCTCTCTGAGATCCTTCTGTAAGGGGATGTCCAGTGCACTGGAATTAGGTTTTGGGTCTTTACCCGGCCGTCCCCTCTCATTCTCCATGATAAGATTTTTTTGTTCTCATGATGCCTGTTGCCTTATCCCTTTGAAACTTTGTGATCACACAGGCTGGTATGCTTCCTCCATGTGGGCTCTGTTGCTTCTGAGCTAGATGGTTGCTTCTTTACCTTCAAGCCTTTAAGACCCCACACGCTATATCTTTTGGTAGCTGGACACCATCGGCTTTCTTCATCACATTTGCTTATGCAGCCGTTTTGTGGTCAGTGATCGTGTAGGGAAGGTGAGCATCGTTTAATGCCAATTTAATAGAACAATGTTCTTGCAATGAACGAGTCCTTGAGCGGAGACCCTATGTCCATCTGCTACCTTAATACTAAATCTATAAACATATGGACATAGATCTATTTCCCCATGCCCCTTTGTAAATATATGTACATGCCTTTATTTAGACATCTATAACTGGCCCTTGCTTCCCAGCTCACTCTTCTATACCCTTTGATTTTCCTCTTGTGCCCACTGCCATGCTCAGTCTTCCTTTTGGTTTCAGTAATTACTCTTGGTTACATTACCCTTGATCACGCCCTACCAGGCCTCGTGCATCCCCCTCACCACCGATTTCCTTCACTTTTTGTTCCCTTGTCTCTGGGTTTCTTTACACCACTTCCTTTCCCCCCACCGTGCTCACTCCCATGCCCAATGGAAAGGGCCGGTCACATGTTTACTCCTCCAGATTGTTCATCCAGCCTCTCTTAATTAGACAGACCTGTAAAATTAATAACATGCACAAAATAAGACTGAGCAAAACCAAGCAGCGAAAAGAAAAAAACAAACAAAAATGTAAACAAAACCCAACCAAAATCCAATGACACTAAAAGAAAACAACACTAACCAAGAAAGAAAAGTACAAGGACTGTGTGGTGAACTTTAAGAGTGTTTTCCTGTCCAGTCTGTTGGGGCACCGAGCCCTGACCACAAAGTCCACCTTTGGCATTCCCCGGGGACTTTGATGCTCCATTTTCTTTCCCTTCCGTTGCACTCTCTTAGTGTCATGCCTCGAGGTGGCAGGATCAGTTCGGGCGCAGCTCCCACACTGTGTCTCCAGTGTTGTCCCCTCTAGGGCTATGGGTCTTTGAGGGACGTTTCTCATCGTGGGGCTGCCCGTGTGGTCTTCTCTGTGGACTGGCTTCTCTGATTGGGAACATCATCCTCAAGGTGTATTGGGCCAGGATGTGCTCCTTTCTCCCCTCCTCCCCCTTGTTCTGCCCTGTGTTCTCTGATCAGATATGTCCCTCTCCGCGAGCTGCAGCTCCGGTGCCATCCTGTGAAATACAATCTTTGGGGGCTGCAAGGATGTTGGTGGGTGGGTGTCAGCTCAGATCTTTTGGGAGTCCAGGAGATATTGACTGTTCGATGGGCACAGTTCTGTGGGGCACCGTGCTCTTGGTCCAGACGCTGGTTGTGAATATGACTTTGTTTTTAACCAGTTGTGTGTCTCTGGGTCAACTGCTATGTGTTTTTGAGTGAGTTTTCTCATCTGGAAAGTAAATGTACTGGATTATCCAGACTCCCATGTCAGCAAGTTATCGAGAGGAGTTAATCAGAGGCTATTTCATATAGTGTGTACCTGCGCGCTGCAATCTAGACCTGGGGTGGCAATTATGAGCTCAGGATAGAGATGGTGTCCAGGAGGTAACATACGTGGCTCCATATTGAAACAGGAAGCCCACTGTGGAGATTTGGTCCTTCCGTTGATGTCCACTGGCCACCTAGTCTCCTGCTATAACTGCTTCACTGGCTCAGCAGCTGAGCCAGGAGCCAGTGCAATCATAACCAGGTGGCTACCTCGGAAAAAGGGCAGATAGATATTTGTTATCTTGTTGTCTTGGGGAGCCCACCTAACCTCCATGCAAACCTTCTGGTGTGAGTTATCTGTGGAAGGAATCATAGGCTCACAGTAATTCACATCTTTCTTTTTGACAATGTGCCCGTATTCCTTTCTGAACCTGAGAAGGTGGCCCCTGTGTCCACCAAGAAATTTACTGGCTGGCCTCCTACATGGAGAGTTAGCCTGGGCTTTTGGCGGCAAAGTGAAACAGAGCCCTGACCCCTTTATTCAGCTTCTTCAAGCATTATTGTCTCTTGCTTGGGTCTCTCTAGGTGCAGATGAGGCCCGTCCACTCTAGTGGAGGGTCGTGCACCTCTCCTGGGGTTTTCAAAGCACTGATTTTTCCAGTGTCGTTCTTTCCTGCAGTAGGCACATTGATCCTTCCCCATGGCTTGGCGGTGCCCACAGGTTAGTCTCTCCGTGAGTGGGCCATGCTCTCCTTTTCCTGAGTCTCTAGGGTCTCTCATGGCAATTTCTAGTATTTTAGCTAGTTTCTTTGTCTCTGTCGTGCTAGGGTCATCTCTGTTGTTATACATTCAATGAGCCACTTGTACCAAATCACTAAGATTTTTCCCTTTAAACCATTCCAACTTCTTTTTCATGTCTGAGGCAGACTGACTGAGTCATAAAGGCAATACTTATTGCCCTCCTGTTCTCGGGGCCTCCGGGCCGTGAAGGGTATAAAGCCCATAGGCTTCCATCAGCCACTCTAGAAAGGCAGGCGGACATTCTCTTATAAGAGCCTGAAAATTCTCACTGACCTTAGATAAATTCATAGGTTTCCTAGCTCTTCCGCAGAGGGTCATGTAAGAGCAACGGGTGATACCTGGTAAAGCCCTCTGGGCCTTGCTAGGAATTGAGATCCCACATTGTTGGTGTAGTGTCCAAAAGAGTTTCTCTCAAGTGGGGAGTGCCCGCTCGCTGACCATCAGGTTCGCTGACTGCTTACTGGGCCTCTGTCTGGAAGGGCTACCCTTCCTCCGTTTTGAACAGCAACTGGAGAAGTTGCTGGCAATCATTCCAGGTGGGCTGATGAGTATGGAAGACATAACAGTACTAGTGTGTGTGTGGGGCTACTGGTTGGGGGTGGGGGTGAGGTTGGGGGGCCGGTGGGAGAGGGAGTTACTCAATAAGGGCATGTTAGAAATTTTCTATTTCTGTCCCCTAGAAACCTTATAGGGCGGGGGTGGAACCAAAGGGTCTGAAGCCTTCTCTCCCACTCCCAGAGTTCTCCTGCAAAATGGTATAAAACCAAGTAGGGGAGAGAGATCGGGAGGGGAGGGAAAAGGAGGGGGAGAGGGAGAGTTTGGGGGAGGGGGACGGAGAGGGATGGGCTCCACCTATGTGGTTTTGGGACCTTGTAACGTTTGTTTTTCCAGTCCTGCCATGTTTCCTGAAACCTTGGAAACAAGGACCCTTTCTTTGAGGGAGGGAGTAAGTCTTTTATATTTGCAGGCTTTTTAGTGGCAATGTCAGCCCACACTTGAATTAAAGGAATCAGATCGTGATGTCCTGGTTCCCCTTAACCATAACTATGACCTCTTAGTAATAGGGGATGGGAAAACTAGTCTTGCGTGGGTCAATCAGGGACTCCTTCTGCCCCATCACTTTTAAACAAATTTTAGTGTCTCCAAGCTTTTGGGTTGAAACCACATCCTCTTGGTGAACACCTAGAGCAGGGGTCCTCAAACTACAACCTGTGGGCCACATGCAGACAGCCGAGGACATTGATCCTTTCTGTCGGGTGTATATGCCCCCTTTTTTTTTTAACTTCAAATCAAGATGTGCAGTGTGCACATGAATTTGTTCGTAATTTTTGTTTTTTTTAAACTATAGTCTGTCCCTCCAATGGCCTGAGGGACAGTGAACTGGCCCCCTTGGTAAACAGTTTCAGGACCCCTGCCTTAAGGTATCCTGGACTTAGGGGTTACTAATCTCCCTGCCCTGAAACATCCCTGCTGTTGTGGGAGGCTACCCGCAACCCGTTGTGGGAGGCTACATGGGAATTTGGACCCCGGGTAATTTACAAGCCTTTACTCCAATTGAACCCAAGAAAATTCAAAATAACTTAGGTAGTTACTCTATTTTGGTCACTATTGACTCCTCCTGTACTAGCCCATTATTTCCATTTAACGCTATAACGCGGAATATGATGTTTTAATAGCATTTTAAAAAATGTATATATATATATATATATATATATCACTATGAAAGTCCACAGCAAAAAAAAATAATTTTTTCCCAAAATTATAATTGAAGCAGTATAGGGTTAAAAAGAAGGATGGGTCTTATCAGCGGGTCCAAGACCTTAGCATCATAAATGAATCAGTTTGTACTATTTAAGAGTGTAAAAAAAATTGATGGAGGGATTCAGAGAAAATGGCGACCAGATAGGACCCATCTATCTGGAGCTCCTGCTGCCAGACCAGAAAAATAGGAAATTAGGTGAAGGAAACGGAGAGGTGGAGTTTTTTGTTCCCTTGTCTCTGGAGTTCTTAACACCACTACCTTTCTTCCCACCTCCCTCTCTCGCATGTCCTCCAGGATGTGCAGTTCCGTTTTTTTTTCTCCTCCAGATTGTTCGTTCAGCCTATCTTATTTAGACAGACCTGTAGAGGCAATAACATGCACAAAAACAAGAAAGAACAAAACCAAGCAGCAAAATAAACAAAACAACAAAAATCCAATTACAATAAAAGAAAACAAAGGTCAACAAGATAGAAAAGCTCATAGATAGTTTAAGGACTATGTGTTGGCCTTTAGAAGTGTTTTCTAGTCCAGTCTTTTGGGGCACCAAACCCTGACCCTAAAGTCCACCTTTAGCATTTCCTTGGGATCTTGCTGCTCCTTTTACTTGCTCTTCTGCTGTACCCCCTTAGTGTTATGCCTCGGTGTAGCGAGATCAGTTTGGGGGTAATTCCCACACTGTGTCTCCAGTGTTGTCCCCTCTAGGGCTATGGGTCTTTGAGGGACGTTGTGTCTCGTCGTGGGGCTGGCCATGTGGTCTTCTATGTGAACTGACTTCTCTGAGTGGGAACATCATCCTCAAGGTCTGGTGGGACAGGATGTGCTCCACTCTCCCCTTCTCCCCTTCATCTCTGTGTGCTCTGATCAGATAATGTCTCTGTCCAGGAGATGCAAATTCAATGCTATCCTCTGAAATAAAATCTTTGGGAGGGGTTGTGGGGAATATCTGCTCAGATCTTTGGTGTGTCCAGGAGAGAGGGACTGCTCGGCTGGGCACAGCCACGAGGGGCTCAGAACTCTGGCTCCAGAAAATGGTTGTAAGTTTGGCTTTGTTTTTAACCAGTTGTGTGCCTCTGGGTCAACACCTGTGTTTTTTTGAGTTAGTTTTCTGATCCGAAAAGTAAAGGTACTCCATTGTCCAGACTCCCATGTCACCAAGTGATCGATAGGGGCTAACCAGAGCCTGATTCAAATAGTGTGGATCTGTTAGGTGCCTTCTAGACCTGGGGTGGCGATTCTGAGCCCAGGACAACAATAATGTCCGAGAGGTGATATAGGTGGCTCCATATTGAAACAGGAAGACCACTGTGGAGATTTTGTCCTTCCACTGATGGCCACAGGCCACCGCCTCACGTCCTGCAAAAACAGTTTCCATGGCTCAACAGCCAAGCCAGGGGCCAGTGCCATAAAAATCATATGGCTAACTGGGACAAAGGGCAGACAGATATTTTTTATCATGATGTCTTGAGAAACCCACCTAACCTCCATGCAAATCTTCTGGTGTGAGTTATTTTTGGAAGCAATCATATGCTGACAGTAATTCAAATCTTTCCTTTTGACAATTTGCCTGTACTCTTTTCTGAACCTGAGAAGGTAATCCCTGTGTCCACTAAGAAATTGACTGGCTGGCCTCCTACTTGGACAGTTAGCCTGGGATCCTGGGGACCAAGTGAAACAGAGCACTGACACCTTCATTCAGCTTCTTCAAGCATTATTGTCTCTTGATTGGGATTTTCTAGGTGTGGATGAGGCCCGTCCTCTCTATTGGAGGGTTGTCTGCTTCTCCTGGGGTATTCAAGGCACTGATTTTTCCAATGTCCTTCTTTCCTGCAGTAGGCACATTGATCCTGCCCCATGGCTTGGCGGTGCCCACAGGTCAGTCTCTCCGTAAGTGGGCCATGCTCTCCTTTTCCTGAGTCTCTGGGGTTTCTCATGGCAATTACTAGTATTTTAACTAGTTTCTTTGTCTCTGTCGTGGTAGGATCATCTCTGTTGTTACACACCCGCTGAGCCACTTGTACCAAATCACTAAGATTTTTCCCGTCAAACCCTTCCCACTTCTTTTTCATTTCTGAGGCAGACTGAGTAATAAAGGCAATACTTATTGCCCTCCTGTTCTCGGGGCCTCCAGGCCGTTAGGGATATAAAGCCCGTAGGCTTCCATCAGTCACTCTAAAAAGGCACGCAGACATTCTCTTGTAAGAGCCTGAAAATTCTCACTGACCTTAGATAAATTCATAGGTTTTCTAGCTGTTCCACTGAGGGCCTGCAAGAGAAACTGGTGATACCTGGTTAGGCCTTCTGTGCCTTGCAAGGAGTTTGGATCTCACATTTTTCGTGCAGTGGCAAAAAGAGTTTCCCTCACATGGGGAGTGCCTGCTGTCTGACCATCATGTCCATTGACTGCTTACTGGGCCTCTCTCTGGCAGGGCTACTGTACCTGTGTTGTGAACAGCACCTGGAGAAGTTGCTGGCAATTTCTGGAGGTGGGCTAATGCATATGGAAAACCGTTTCTATCAAGGAATCAGACCTGCTTTGTCAGAAAAAGGGATTTTGTTGATTCCAATTATACAAATCACTGGAATACAAGGGGATATATACCCAAAAAGGGACTCAGGGGTCTTCCCCAGGTGTTGGGGCTGCTTGCCTTGAGTGTAGAATGGCTGCTGCCGAATCATCCTTCTTGGGGGGTGGGGCGGTCGAGATCCCATACCAGCCCTAGTGTATGTTGGGGTGTGGACTCAGAAAAGAGTTATGAGTATTTCTCTCTCTCCAGCCCCATGCACCTGACAGGGTGGCAGTGATAATGAAGGGTCGTAAGCTAGTTCTCCCACTCCCAGAGTCCTCCTGCAAAAAGGAATAAAGCCGAGACGGAGGGGTATGGGGAGGGGTTGGGGAAGGGCAGCCTCCACCTTAGTGGTTTTAGGACCTTGTGTCTATTTTTTTTCTGGTCCTGCCATGTTTCCTGAAATCTTGAAACAAGAACCCTTTCTGTTGCAGGAGGAAGTAAGTCTTTTGTTTATGCTGGCTTATTAGTGGCAATGTCATTCCACGCATCAATTTTAGGGATCAGATAGGGATGTCCTGGTTCCCCATAAACATAACTATGAACTCTGAGAAATAGGGGAAGGGAAAACGAGTCTTGCATGGGCAAATCAGGAACTCCTTCTGTCCAATCACCTTTAAACAAATTGCGGAGTCTCCACGCTTTAGGGCTGAAACTACATTCTCTTTGTGAGCGCCTAGAGCAGGGGTCCTCAAACAATAGCCTGTGAGCCACATGCGGATAGCCGAGGACCTTGATCCTGTCCGCCGAGTGTTTGTGCCCCGTTTGTTTGTGTGTTTTTTTTAAACTTCAAAATAAGGTATGTGCAGGAAGCATAGGAATTTGTTCATAGTTTTATTGAAACGATAGTTCGGCCCTCCAACTGATCAGAGGGACAGTGAACTGGTCCCTGTTTAAAGAGTTTAAGGACCCCTGGCCTAGAGAAATCAGAAATCTGTAGTTCTGGGGAGAGCACTCCTGTTAAGGAGGTTTCCTTTCTAAGCAAGCCCAGACAGTGGCAATTGGATCTCGGTGCACCTCGAAATGTTGTAGCCACTCTCCATTCCCAGAAAGAAAACTACTCCGACCGCTGGCAAGTTCAACAGAAAAAGTTTTTTTTCCTGAGCAGCCCCAGTCTAATTGACCAAAGGTTTTTATACTTTTGCAATGTGCAGGTGTGCAAGCAGGCAGAGTAGAGAAGCAGGGTGTTGCAGTTAGTCATTCTTAGTTGAACAAAGACTGCTCTGGTCGCTCTCGCGAATCTTCTGAGCATCCATATCCTTTGGGACATTCCCTTGGGCACATCTGCACAGCCTACCTCCCCTATATCAGCTAGTTCATTTACAGTTCATAGCTACTTTATTTACTTTACATGGTGCCTTCTGTCAGCTCATAATGGCTTCACTCTTGTCAAGGCTGTTTAAGCTTTTCCCAGAGATCCTATATAGCCGCCATTGTGGCCATGGGGAAACGGGGCCTGTGACCCTGGCCAAGATGGTGCCCACCAGCCCAAACATGTGGAAGGGCACTGCCTAGGGAGCTGATTGAATAGACCTGGGAGTTAGCCCTGCCTTGTCCTGGGAGCCAAATATTTCCCTTTTCCCCTCCATTCCCTTTCTCCTGGCTTTTCAAACAAGCTGCTTTAGCCCTATAATGCCCAGCACAACATTTTTATAACATTTAATTGAAACTTATCTAGTACCAAACTTATAAATTATCAATGTGACAATTTGGTTACATTTCAAAAACATTGCACGTTTTATATATTTGAATGCCATATATACATATTGATAACTATGAAAGTAAAGAATAAAAATGTTTAAAATTATTTCCTGAATTTAAAACTTGAGGCGTTATAGTGTTAGTGTTCTACCAGTGTAGGTTTGTTCCTTGTTACAGGCTGGTTTTCCGTGGCCCAGGCTTAGGCCAATGGCATATGGAACCCTTCCTGTGTAACTGTTACCTTTAGGCTTTCAGTGTTGCTGCTTAAGGCACTTTTGGGGAAAGCTCTTACTACACAGTTCCACTGCCACGATGTTCCAGACAGAAATTCCAATTCCCTTAAGGTTCCCTGAGCTTCCAGATGCCCCTTCCCTTCAGAGATTTGAGAGTCTGCTCCCGCCAGCAGGCATCTTGGAGGGCCGTGGGGCCATTCCAAGCAGTGGTTCTCCTAGCTTGTCTAGAATAATGGTTGGACTTAAAGTCGACCTCAGTGAGTTGTCTTTGATCCCTTACTTCTTGCTGGGGCATCTTCCTGAGGCAACAGATTCAGGGCAATAAAGGGCTCGCTCTCAAGTGGGGTTTATTGACCTTGAGGCAGCAAGCTCTACATAGCCTTCTTTTGTGCTTTCTAGATGGGACTTAGCAGCTTCATACTCAGGAATTGCCCCCTTGCATGAATCCTGTCCAATTGGGATAGAGTTGACACAGAGGCTAGACAAACAAAAGCTGATACACTATGCAACTTTATTTGAGAAAGGAGAATGGTGGCCAGAGAATGGTACACTTTCCCTTCTAACCCTGATTCACCTGGAACAGTTTTGTAAAGTGATTGGAAAGTGGGCCGAAATGCCAGAAGTTACAGCATTTCTCCTTTTGAGGAGCAGTAGAGACCTTCATCCCCAGTGCACCCAGGAACCCCTAAGGCAGGCATCCTCAAACTGTGGCCCGTGGGGCACATGTGGCCTGACAACATTTATCCCACCCTCAGGGTGTTTTTGCTGCCTCTGCATGTCCTACTTAGTAGCCGATTCGTGCAATGTGCATAGGAATTTGTTCATAGTTTGGTTTTTTTTAACTATAGTCTGGTGCTCCAACGGTCTGAGGGACAGTGAACTGGCCCCCTGTGTAAACAGTTTGAGGACCCCTGCCCTAAGGGATCCTGGACTTAGGGGTTACTAATCTCCCAGCCCTGAAACATCCCTGAACATTCTACCCGTTGTAGGAGGCACCATGGGAATTTGGTCTCTGGGTAATTTACAAGTCTTTTATTCAATTTGAAGCCAAGAAAATTAAAAATGACTCAGACACTTACTATCTTTTGATCCCTGTTGACTCCCGCTGTAGTATTCCAATATTACAATTTAACGCTATAACGCATGACCTTTTCATTCCATTCAATTAAATGTGTGTGTATAGATAGATAGATAGATAGATAACTATGAAAGTAATTAATGAAAACAAAATTTGTTTGACCAAAGTTAATAATTGAGGGATAATAGGATTAAATAGAAGCATGGTTCTTAGCAGTGGGTCCAAACATTAGGATCATAAATGAAACAGTGATCTCAGTGCACCCAGTAGTTCCCAAACCCTGTACCCTCATAGGGGAAATTGTGGATGCTTTTACTCCCGTGCCTATACTTAGAACGAACAAACACACATGCCTGATAATCCTAAGATTTTTTTTGTTTCCTGTGACACTCACCTAATTTCAAGGGCACTGCCACCTCACAAGCCTAGCCTTGCCTCAGTTAAACTGTTCACCCTTTTGTCCGTTTGTTTGTTTTTCCAGAAGTTCTCAAGTTACCAAGCCCTCTGAACCAAGTGTGCCACCTCTAGGACCACCATCTCCTGGACCACCTCAACCTTATCCATCCTAGACCTGAATGGACAACCCCTCCCAGCAGAGTAGAAAGGGTATGGACCCAAAGCCCCACTTCACCCTTTTGCCAGCAGGAAGGACCTAAAGATGTCGTCGCCTTGTACCCCAAAGATTTGGGTCCATATCTCTTCAGGGTGTAAATTTTAGGTAGCTAGCATAGGGACTAGGTTGTCCATGATACATGCTCAGAGGGCCAAGCTAGCCACCCAGGAAAGAGTGGCACACCGAGCGTGCTCAGAGGTCCAGGTTTCCAGTCAGGAAGGCCAGGTACACCTGGGTGGGTGCTGCACCCACATTGACCCACCTAGGCCAAGTAAATTCAATTCAGCCACTGGGGTCCACCAGGGTTGCCTACCATGCCTCCCTATCTCTCCTAAAACACAATTGGATCACAAACCTGGCTTTGGCGTGAATTCTTTCTCATGCAGAGCCAAGGACCAAGGTATATCTGTCCACAGAGAGAAAAACCTAGGAAAGCTCTTTGGAGGCAGCAGCACTGCACATGAGTGGCTATTGGATACTGTTTAGATGCATGGCTTTCTATTTGGAACTTTTTTTTTGTCTCACCTGAATGGAAAGGAAGAGGTAATACTTCTGGATCACACAGTATCCATGTCCACAAATGAGCTGCTCATTCCACAGTCCTGGCAGTGCCTTTTGAAAACCCTCTGCTTTAGAATGTCACTCCTTGAAGATGGCAGTGGGAGTGGCTGGGGCCAAGTATGCTGCCTCTTACTCCCAGTTGCAGGTTTCTGGATGCTGATTGTATCTCTTACAGCATCAATTAGTGGGCTTGTTGTCTGCCTCAGGCTTTGTTCACAGAGATCCTCCAGCTAGGTGGTGGTGTGTGCGCATAAGCAGAGGCTTCCTGCCAATCCCCCATGAGTAGTAGAGCTCCCATGGTGTGGACTCCATGAAAGCCGTGCTCCAGCCAGCAGGATTACAAAGGAGGGTGGGCCCGGCAGGACAGGAGGGCCATTGCCCCTATGGAATGACCTCAGAACCCCGCCTCCCTCCCTGTCCAGCTCCTGGGACTATGGGCCCTAAGCTTCATGCCTGACTCAGGAATAGACACAGGGTGAGGCAACTCCAGGAGGTGATTTTGCTGATCTAATCCAGCCTGAGATCATCCTTGCATGTGCCCTCTGTCCAGACCTTTTTTTAAATTGTTCATGCAACACTAACCACAATGCATATATACATCGGTTGTGTAAAGCACATTTGTACATTCATTGCCCTCATTATTCTCAAAATATCCACTCTCCACCCCACCCAAGCCCCTGGCCTCAGCTCCTCATTTTTCCCCCTCCATTCGAGCTACCCTTGATAATTTACTAATTATTTTCTCATATCTTGCACTGTCTGATGTTCCTTCACCCACTTTTCTGTTGAGGTTAAATGTAGATCCCTGTATACGGTTTCCGTTTTCCAACCTACCCTCCCTCCACCCTTCCCGAGTCTGCACTCATAACACTGGTCCTCAAGGGCTCATCCACCCTGGATTCCCCATGTTTCCTGTTCCTATCTGTCCAAGTGTACATTCTCTAGTCTAGCCTGATTTGTAAATTAGAATTGGGATCATGATAGTGGGAGATAGGAAACATGTAGGAACTAGGGGAAAGCTGTGTTTCATCGTTATTATCTGGTACCTGTCTTGGTTTATCTCCTCCCTGACACCCTTCTGTTAGGGATGTCCAGAGGACTGTAAATGGGCTTTGTGTCTGTACCCAGCACTCCCCGCTCATTCGCAATGATAAGATTTTTTTTGTTCTGATGATGCCTGCTACCAAATCTTTTCAAAACCTCATGATCACACAAGCTGGTGTGCTTCTTCCATGTGGGCTTTGTTTCTTCTGAGCTAGATGGGCGCTTGTTTTCCTTTAAGCCTTTAAGACCTCACATGCTATATATTTGATAGCTGGGCACCATTAGCTTTCTTCACCACATTTGCTTATGTACCTGCTTTGTGTTCAGTGATCGTGTAGGGAAGGTGAGCATCATAGAATGCCAATTTAATAGAACAGTATTTTTGCAACGAGGGAGTCCTTGAGCAGAGGCCCAATGTCCATCTGCTACCTTAATACAAAACCTATAAATATAGGGACATAGGTCTATTTCCCCATGCTCATATATTTAAATATGTACATGCCTTTTTTTAAACCTCTATAATTGACCCTTGCTTCCTAGCTTGCTTTTCTATTCCCTTTGATTTGCCTCTTGGGCCCACTGCCATGCTCACTTTTCATTTGTGCTTCAGTAATTCAGTAATTCCTCTTGGTTCCATTGGTTCCATTTCCCTTGATCACTCCCTACCAGGCCTCCTACATCCCCCTCACCACCGATTTGCATCACCTGTTCTTCCCTTTTCTCTGGGTTTCTTAACACCACTACCTTTCCCCACACCTCCCTCTCTCCCATGTCTCCCCAGAAGTGTTGGTCCTGTTTTCTCTCCTCCAGATTGTTCGTCCAGCCTATCTTATTTAGACAGACCTGTAGATGTAATAACATACACAAAACAAGACAGAGCAAAACCAAGCACTAAAAGCAACAAAACAACCAAAATCCAATGACAATGAATGAAAACAACTCAACAAGAAAGAAGTGGCTCATCGTTAGTTCAAGGTCGGTTTGTTGGCCTTTAAGAGTGTTTTCCAGTCCAGTCTGTTGGTGTACCAAGTACTGGCCTCAAAGTCATCCTTTGGCATTCCCTGGGTACCTTGATGCTTCGTTTTCTTGCTCTTCTGCTGTACCCCCTTAGTGTTATGCCTCGGTGTGGCAGGATTAGTTCGGGCGCATTTCCCACACTGTGTCTTCAGTGTTGTCCCCTCTAAGGCTATGGGTCTTTGAGGGGTGTCTTGTCTCATCGTGGGGCTGGCCATGTGGTCTTCTATGTGGACTGGATTCTCTGAGTGGGAACATCATCCTCAAGTCCTGGTGTGCCAGGATGTGCTCCACATTTCCCTCCTCCCCCTTCATCTGCTCCATGTGCTCCGATCAGATATGTCCCTCTCTCAGAGCTGCAGATTCACTGCCACCTTCTGAAATAAAATATTTGGCATGGGAAGGTGAGTTGGGTGGGAGGATCTGCTCAGATCATTTGATGGTTCAGGATAGATTGACTGTTTGGCTGGGGACAGGTATGTGGGGCTTAGGGCTCTGGCTCCCAACACTGGTTGTGAATATGTCTTTGTTGTTAACCAGTTGTGTGCCTGTGGGTCAACACCTGTGTCTTTTTGAGTGAGTTTTCTCATCTGCAGAGTAAAGGTAATCCATTATCCAGACTCCCATGTCACCAATTGATTGAGAGGCACTAACCAGAGCCTGATTGAAATAGTGTGTACCTGTCAGGCGTGTTCTAAAAACACCTTAAAAGTCGTAAAAACACTATAAATGCCTTAAAAACCCTAAAACGTCTAAAATATTTCTAAAATGCTAAGACCACCCCTAAAGACCCTCTAAAACATCTTAAGACCATTAAATACATGGTAAAAGGCTTTCTAAAACACCCTAATGCGCCATAAGTCTTAAAAAAAACTCCTTACGTCCCGAAAACATAATAAATGCCCTAATATTATGCAAATGCCTTAAAACGCAAAATAAAGAACACGTGAAGCCCTAAAAACACGCTAAAAGTCTTTTAAAACCCCAAGAACATCCCTACAAAGCAACCCGAAGCACTATAAAACCCTGTAAAAGTCCAACAGCCTAATAGACATGAATTCACCATGAAAGCAAAAAATAATCCAACAAAACCCTAAAGCCCTGAAAACCAAAACCTAATCCCCGCAAACACTCTAATGCCTTAAGAAGCACCCTAAAATTTTAACAAAACACTAAAAGCCATAAAAACACATATAAGCCTAATAAACACCCTTAAACACTAAAATCACCCTAAAAGCCTTAAAATGTCTGAAAAGCCATAATATTCCCTAAAATTCAAATAACACTCTGAAGCCACAAATAACACACTAAATGCCTCCCAAAACATGTGGAACTTCCAAATCATATCCCTAGAAGATTCCCAAACCATGAACTTCCAAAACCACATAAATGCCCTGAAGACAACATGAAAGCCCCAACAAAACATAAAATGCTGGGGAAAAACACATAAAATATTTTAAAATACCCTAAAATCTCTAAGAAACCCTGTAAGATCACTAAAAACACCCCTACCTGCTAAAAAATACCTATACACTCCAAAAAATCACCCGTAAATCCCTTAAAAACTCCCTTAAACCTTATAAAACACCCTTAAAGCCCAAACCACCCTAATGCGCAAAAAAATTAAATGACCCCAAATGACCTTAAAGCCCTAAAAATCACATGCCACAAAAAAATCCTAAATGACCCCAAAATTCCAACTCAAAGCCAGCCTACAAGTCTTTTATGAGAACAGTTTTATCTTTCTACCAAGGAGAAGTTTGTAGGTTCAACCCCTGACCTATGCCCTTACCATATGAAGTTAGTAATCAGTGGTTTTGCAATTCTTTGAAGAAAGATGAGGGTAATTTTATCAGGAGTGAATTAAACTTGTCTAGTGCCTTGAGTAGAACTGATAACTGTACTACATTGAGTCGTCTGGTCAAGGAGCATGGGATATTATCCCATTTGCTGAGGTCACACTTGATTTCTTGTAATTTCTGTAGTTTTCCTCATATAAATCTGTTGTTTTTTTATTCAAGTATAGATATAGATATTTTCATTTACGCTTGGCTATTGTAAATGGTACTACCTGAAAATGTGTATTTCATTAATTATTATTTCTTGATCTATTTCTTCATCCTTCGAAATATTATCAGTTTGTTGTGGTAGATAAACATTAGGACTTTGCATAACTTAGAAATATTACATTTCACAGAAAAATCATATTAATTATGTCGACAGAGCTATAAAAGGAATGTTGCCCTGAATATCTTCAGATATGACAGCTGTTTCATTGAGAAATTAAGCCAGACAGACACAATGTGATGTACATTTTGTTATTTTCATGTGGGTTCCTTCACTCTTCCAAAAAAATTAGGTTCATGAGCCCCTTGGGGAATGAGTTTGAGTTCAGATCAGATGTCTATTTATATATTTGAGTCCTGAAGCCCATTTGATGGACTGTTCTGTTGCTTCCAAAGTAGTCAGTCACTTCCCCACCAATTAGAGAATTTGTCCGAAGCAAAAGTAAAAGTGTGGCGTACGACATTTGACTGCACACCATCTAAAATCACACTCTCATTTGGTGTTGGCAGTTTTACTTGTATTTCAATTGTAAACTACACTTCAGAGTTCAGGCTAGTGAAAACGTTTCAGTGGAAAAAATTTGCACACAACTACGTGCAGTTTGTGATTCTGTTGTTCCCAAGCAAGGCTATGAGGACAAAGATGCACAAGCATGGGGGGCACTGCAGACAATGTGTGAAAGTTTCCAGGAGCTCAGGGGTGGACAGCGGCTGCTAATTCTCCCGTGCTGGCAGTGAGCTATGTGGGAGGGCTTTGTGTGAGGTCCCTGTGGGGTCTCTGAGAAGTCTCCATAAAGGATGCTGAGAACTTCATATGAAGTCTCTGTGCGAGGCCTCTGAGTCTCTCTGGAAGTCTCCAAGGAAGTATGTGTGTGAGGTTTCTCTCTCGGGTATGTGTGAGTGTCCTTGTGAGATGTCTGCTGAATTGTGGGGGGCGGGGGGCAGTTGTTTCGCTGAGGTCTCTGCAGGTCTGAGTGGGCTTCCCTTTGTTTGACCTCACAGCACCATATAAGAGGACCTGGTGGCAGGGGAAAGGGAAGGGGCTTGGTCCATGCACCCCTTGCTGTTCTTTCAGGGTCTTCTCTCCATCTCCGTGCACTTACCTAGCACGAACGGTAGGGTTCAGCAGCGGGGAGTCCGGTGTCCAGCTCTTCACTCTCTCTAGGAACACACCCAAGCTACCTGCTACCCAAGAGGCCCCAGATCCAGGCTCTGCAGATCCAGAATCTGATTTTTTACTGCCAAAGTCACTCCAGAGGCTGCCTTGGCACAATCAGGACTCCAGAAACAACATCATGCTGCTGTACCAGCAGTCTCTGGGGCCTATGTCCACTTCCCTCCTCCACCACTGGTGTCAGTCCCCACCCACCCCACACACACACTTGGTGTCCTGACTGAGGCATGGAGGTCAAGGCTCAGTGGATGTCTTCCTCGCCATCCTTTACTGTTTAGTTCAGTAAACAGTAAACCCTGGCCCACCAGGGGTGTTCTTTTAAGCACATGAGAATTTACTCTAGCGGATCAACTAATCATATTTTGGGGGGCCCTCCTGCCTTCTTCTATAATCTGGTGCCCAGGAAATAAAACCCTGTGTTAGAAGCACAGAGGAAACACTGACCACTATTGAACTGGTTTCCCTTATCAAGACAGGTGATGTCTAATCTCCGTGCACATCCTGATTTCCCAGGAGTCTCTAGGGGAAGGGAAGGCTGCTCCCAGTTGTGACTTTCTTTGCAGCACTCAGTCCTTAGAAGCCACTCTCTCCGGAGAACATTCCTAGAGCACGTGCACGCGTGTGTGTGTGTGTGTGTGTGTGCGTGTGTGTGAAGATCACCAGCCTGGGGTCATGTTTCCTGAGAACATTCCTAGAGTGTGCGCGTGAGTGTGTGTGTGAAAACCACCAGCCTGGGATCATGTTTCCTGAGAACATTCCTAGAGCGTGTGTGTGTGTGTGTGCGTGTGTGTGTGTGTGTGTGTGTGTGTGTGTGTGTGAAGACCCCCAGCCTGGGGTCATGTTTGCTGAGAACATTCCTAGAGCATGTATGTGTGTGTGTGCGCACGCGTGTGTGTGCATGTGAAGACCACCAGCCTGGGGTCATGTTTCGTGAGAACATTCCTAGAGCGCGGACGCGTGTGTGTATGCATGTGTGAAGCCCAAAAGCCTGGGGTCATGTTTCCTGAGTCCTGGCACCCTGTTATTGACTCATCCCCACTCTACCCCACCCTGGCTATCAACTCATCCTTCCCCCAGTCAGGAGATGGAAATCAAGTAAAATAACAGTTTGTCGCCCCACTAAAGATAGTATTGAGAAAGTAACCTTCCCTGCTTGAAAGCTGTGCCTTTGCTATCCAACCCAGTGCTCTCTGTAGGAGATAAAGTTCTGCTGTGGGGGCAGCTAGCTAAAGCTGGGGTGAAGCACCTGGCCGATTCCCCTTTGTAAGCCTGTGTTAGCTCCGCTTGTGTCTTGCGTCATTTCTGGGGATCCTCATGCTCTTTGGCCCCCTTTGCTATGTCCAACGCTTCATATTCTTCTTCACTGTATCCTTCCCTACCCTGTGTCCATGGTGCCTAACCATTAGTGGTTATTACACAGACGCTCATCCTGTACCACTCAGCCTAAGCTGTTGCTCCTTCTCCGGGTTTATATACAGAGGAAGGCATGTGAGCTGTGAACCGGATTTTCCCTTGGTGCAGTGGGTGAGCAGAGTCCCCCGCTGGCAGCCTCCCTAGCAGTTCCCACCCACATGTGTCAGACCTGGGACTTCCATCCTGGAGGTTACCCTAGGCTGGGAGAGAGGCAAAGGTAGCAAAATATGTCATTTCGCATTTTGTGACAGGTGTATTGAGGCGGAACCTCCATGCCAAACTTGGCAGCCTTCATCAAATGCACATGTGGGACTTAGACAGGCCGCCACATGTCTCATGCCTGCTTGGTACCATGAGACGCTACTTTGGTCTAAACCTCTTCTGGACCCTCGATGGAATTTCTTGGCTGGATTGCGCCTCTCAAAACCTATCAACTGCAGCCACATAACGTTGAAGACAAAGTAATGGCACCAGGGAACATTCTTCACTGTGTTGGGACCTTCTGAGGTTTTCACAGTAGGGGTGTTACCATAAATCATAAGAGGTGCAAAATGAAGAACTTGGGATGGAAGTGGGTGGGAAACACTGCTGAAAACCTCCTCCAGAGCCCTGCCCTTTGAGAAGTCAGAGCTAGCACTCAGAGAAGGAGACGCAGTATCTAACATAGTTAAAGGTATATTATGCCAACCTCGTCAATGAACTCATGTGGGGTTAATTGAAGGGCAGGGAGATCAATGGCTCTGTGAGCCTAGCCTTTCTGGTCTCTTGCTCTCTGATAGTGCCACCAGGGTGGATATGCATTTGTTAGGTCCCTAAAGCAGCTGGAAAGACTCATTTCCTGGGAGATCCCTGAGGAGAAGCCGCATGGACCTACCCTGTTGCAGCCCTGGTTTCTGCAGCAGCCTCATGGAGAACCTGCCAGCGCACGGACTACAATTTCCTCCTGCAGTCATTGTCTCCCCGTGTGTTTTTGGATTGTGAGGAGGACTTTGTAGATTGGTGTCAGACACATGGGATACTATTGGACTGGTGGTCTTAGATTGAACTGGGTTGGGATGCTTTTCAATGTTCACTTAACCTTTATATAAAACTCATAAAATATGAGTGTATGAATTTTGTTTCTCTAGTCTACACAGACTAACACACATGACACCCCCTCTAGATCCCGCCATGCAGCACAGAAGTCACACTTTAATGTAGGAGGGGGAAAATCTCTATTATGGAACAATGAATATCATGGCTGAGAGAAGCCATTAGCCTGTGCAGAACAGGCTAAAGTGGCTGGCATGGATACTTTCCTACTAATCAGAGCAGAAGAAGCGTCTTCTAATTTGCCAGATAAGACATATTCTCGAAGACAGTGACGTGGGCAGTGGTAAGGGTAACTGGAGTAAGCCCACCTCCTCCGCCTCTGCTGCTGCAAGCTGACTGGGCACACAAACACCCTGGGGGGCAATGCCTGAGTGTGGCTTCTGATATTGAATCCCCTGAACGGACAGAAATTTGTGAATACATCCCTGATACAGGTGCTCGTGGTGGGAAGGCTCTGGCAGTCAGGTATCGCCTGGTGGAGGCAGGGTCTCACACTTGCCACTCTCCTGTGTTCTACAAAGAAAGGAGCCCTGCAGCTGGAGGAACATCCATTAACTGAGGCCTGCGCTTCTTTTCGTGGACATAACGTTGACGCAAGATACTCCTGATGACAGCCTGGTGTCCCCTCTAGGACTTGGCCAACATCTGTCATGAGCACCTGAGCCTCCGTGACCTTGTTAGGAGACACTGGTTGTCTTTGAAGGGGCCCAAGGCTGTGACCACAGGGTAATACGGGCTTTCCTTTTTGCAAAGGATCACCATGTCCTGTAGATTTTTTGCTGGAGCAAATCCACTGGACAAAGTGCTTCCTCCATTTTTTGCTGTGGCCCTCAGCAGGAAGCTGTCCCTTCTCTGGTGGGAGCTGTGAGGACTTGATCTCAAGGCACTCAGCCAATGCCTTGTCTTGCACAGGCTGGCTTAACCCACAGACTTGGGAGATGCCTCTTCCCGCTAATCCTTTTCCATGCTCTTCTGGATTGGGCCATTTATGAGTCTCCCTCTTGTCAGTGGGAACAGCATCCTTCCTTCTCCTTGTCGAGGGGTCCTGAAGGTTGGGGCTTTTGAGCTTCTGCTGCCCCATGTAACTTGCTCTAGCCACCACGAAGCCACTTGGCCCTTGACATATTGGCTTATCCCCAGTGAACAAATGCTGGGGGCGGCAATGGACCACCTGAGAAGGCAAAACATTGGTGGCAGTGAGCACATCAGTGGTGCAGTCCTGAAGGAGCCCGTCAACAGGACAGCATGGAGAACCATCCTCTGCCTCTACCTCCACCTGGAGCTTAATCTCACTGCACACTCGTGCTGTAAGGCTTGGCTTTTCAGGAACTGGAGCACACTTTCCAGGTAGCAGGAAACTTTTACTACATCCTAGAGCCTCGAAGCACCCCCGGGTCCACATCATTGGTTTGAGATTTTGCCAGCACACTGGTTTTGAAAGTGTCTCTATCGTCTAGCTCTATTGAAGAGGACTTCTTGACCACCACCAACCCTGTCTCTTTGGCTCTTGAAGATGGACATTCAGAGTTCACTTCCAATCTGGGGCCTCCTGGGGCACAACTAGCACCCTCTTTCCTTGACCCCTTGCTGGTCAGTACTGGATTTGAGGTTTGCTCTAGGCTCTCTCTCTCTGGACACTTTCATTCTGGAAGGTTCTGCCAAGGATACTGGGCATGAAGGCTGGAAACGGCTGCCTGAGGGCCAATGAGCATCCACTGTCATTATCAAGTGGGGGGTAGGCTGGGGTTCCCTGAACAGGCTCCTCTGTAGGGGAGCAATCAGCAAAAGGACTCTCCAGGGTAGGGCTTGATTTCTTTGTGGTCACTCTCTCTCCCCAGTCTGCCTGACAGGGTTCTCCCAGGACCTTGGCAGCCTCAGTTACTAGGTTAGTTCAATACTTAGGGGTGGCTAAGCAGGTGGACTTTGGAAAGGACATTGCGTTGTCTTTTCTTGTCCTACAGAGGTTTGTGGGCTCAAGGACTTTGAGGGGCATGCACCACCTCTGCCTCATTTGGAGCCTTACGATATGCGAGTCCAGCACCTGTTGAGTGCCCGGGCTGAGAAAGGAAAGGCTCTGCGTTGTGTTCAGATCTTCCAGCTCTCCCCAGGAGGCCACATTGACAACATGTGGGTGGGTCAGGGAAATAGACAAAGCGTGCGTGGTCGCAAGACATGAACGGCAAACAATGCCAGGGATCTGATCCTTTCTAATCTGCTCCACCTTCCTGCACATGTGGACATTCAGGGTGTTTTCCAGTAGGATTTTATTTGGACCCCTTAGGGTGTAAGTTCCTGCGTTAATCCCCTTGTGTATCCTCAAATCACTTAACTCCTTTGAGTCGGCTCCCGGAGTTCCTTTTGGGCAGTAGTTTCCTGATCCACAGAGAGATAGATTACATTTGGATATTTTCCTCAAGTAATTCCCTTGTCCATTGACCGAGTTGTTCCTCAGCTGGACACCGGCTCTGCAGCACGCAGGCGACGGTCCAGGGTGTGTGCATCTTCCTGGGGACACCGTCTTCATTACATTCTTCCCCTGCTTGTCTCCAGGTGTTGAGCAGGAGCATTCGGGCTGCTTCATATCCAGACAAGTCCCTGGCCATTTTTCCTGAGGCTGCTTTAGTGTCAGAGACTCAAGAGTCCCATTGCCGAGGGGCCCCTGCAATTGAGGGAAGTTCTCTTGGCGGTGGAGCTCCGATTGCTTCAAGCAGCCAGGAAGCTTGGGGTCTGTCTTTGGGGTCTGGACCTTCTGATTGTCCTGGGGATGAGTGGGTTTGCGAAGACAAAAAGCTTCCTGGGGTGGTGGTATCATAAAGGGTAAAGAACTCTCACTTTCCTGTTGTTTCTTTAAAAAATGGCTTTCCAGCTGTTGAAGTGAATTTGGAATGCGTGATTGGGACTTAGTGTGGACGGTAAGACAGGATTCATCACAGGGACTCTTGTGAGGAGGAGGAAAAGGTACTGCGAGTGGGCCACGGGGCTGTGGACCGGGCGGAGTCAGGACTGTAGCCGGCGGTGGGGCCTGGGCTTGGCATGCAGTTGGAAGTAAAAGTTGGAATCGGCCTTCAGTGTAGGGCAAGGAGTGACGTTGCAACAAGAGTGGGTACTCTTTAGCTTGCATTTGAGCTGGTAAGGCATTAGGAATTTCATTAAATAAGACAGTGGGAAACTCTAGGGTAGATCCAGAGACCCTGAGAGCAGCTGCCAGAGACTCGCTGTGCAGAAAAGGTAGACCCCAGAAAAACTCACTGAATTTTTGTGGAAAATGCTTCTGAGCGCTGGGTATCTGCTCTGCTTTGATGCTGGCATTCCAGAAGGGCTGGGGAGGTGCAGTGATCTGCTCCCCATCGAGTGCCTTCAACATATTTAAGGCCTGCAGATGGTATTCTGATACACCCTTTCCTTTTTCTTCCCAAATATTCCATTTCTCTGCCTTTGTGATTTCTATTTCCAGCAGCTTGTGGACATTGGGGTTGAGCAAGGTGGGCCTCCCTACTTCCCCCTGCCTCTTTGTGGGTCCTTCCCGAAAGGTGTCTTCTTGGGGGTGCCAGGTAGAGTGCTCTTTCAGAGACCCAAAGTATTCCAAGGAGGGAAGCTGTAAGTTCTTGGCAGCTGCCCAACACTGGGGTGGGGAGGCCGTAGGGAGGCCTTTGGGATCCTGACTTGTGATGGCTGCCATGGCAGGTGTGGAGCAGCGGTTGTGTGGAGATGGGCTCTGCCTGGGCCTTGCCAACAAGTCATTCTGAGAATGAGTCCCTGTGGGGTGCGGGGCTGGTGAGTCCCAGAGAGTGCTTGGAGGCTGCAGGTAGGCCTTTGAATCCGGGGGTTTGGCACTGGGTGAGGGAAGAGCCAGTGGTGTGGGTGAAAGACTGTCAGGTTCATGGGAATGTGCGCAGTTTGGTGATTGACTCAAGGCGGGTAAGACTTGAGAAGTTGAGATGCACATCTGGGCCCGTGGAAGGGTGGAGTTCTGAGACCTAGGTGTCCGGAATGGATGAGCCGCAGAACCGTGTGGGGCGCGCGTACCGACGTGGACTTCAGCCGTACCTCTATTTCGCCAGCTACCAGAGAGGGCTTGAGCTTTCTGTTGACCAAAGCTGCCAGTGTCAAGTGGGTTTCCCAAGTGGCTGCAGGAGACAGAAGGACCAGATTACAGCCAGGACTGAAGGGGCAAGAGACCTAGCAGGCTAGCAAGGGTCGGTGCAAGCTCAGCCCCTCCCCAAGCCTTGATGGCCTGCTCTTCCTGCCCCACCCCACTGCCCGGGACTCCTGTCATTCTCTGCCCATCCCTGAAAGTGTCCCCCAAACCAGCGCATCCCAGCTGCTCTGCAGCCCGAGGCCACACAGGCACCCTGGTTGGAAGATGCACCCCGCGGTGAAGCAGGAAGGTTACTTACTTCTGCCTAAGACGCAAACGCAGGTTCTGAGCGCCATATAGTTCTTGCAGGAAGCTTCGGAAAACTGGAAATCAAGAGAACCGTTATGGTGCAGCCCTCCCAGAGGACCGAAAGGAATGTCACACGGGCTGTGCACTTAGGACGTTGGACTCTCCAGAGCTCAAGGTCAAATGATAGCTTACTCCCACGGGCAGGAGGTGCTTTGGCATTTCAAGGAGCATCGGTTTCCAATATTGTCTGTGGGGTCTCAGTGAGCAATCTGAACCTTGGCAAAGTTACACAGCTTATCGCAGTTACCCCTCAATGTTCCACCTCCAAATCCACCAGAATCTGCTCCTGACACCCCCACTGCCCCCTACTGGGTCCTACCTTGGCCAGCCTTCATCCCATCCTAGGCCCCTCCTGTACATCTGGGAAATATCTGGGTTCTGTTTCCATCCACAGTATCCTTTTGTTCAGGATTATTACCTGAGAGAGACGGGCTGTTGCCACTGGCATCCTGCAGAGGAGGGGACAGGAGAGCTTACAGAGCTTGGTTGAATGGGCAGAACCTTACCTTTCAGAGCGTCACCTTTGTCCCTTGACCTGCTGCTTCTCCTTGTCTCCACCTGAGGCTGGGGCACAAGAGAGGAAGTCAGGCTGGAATCCAATCCTGCATCTGTTCTTTGTGACAAACTGCAGGCATTTACTGGTGATTAGAAGAATGACAATCTCCATGGAATGACTAAAGCCCAGAAACCAGCTTCTGTGTGAGACCTAGAGTGCATTTCTTCCGTCAGCCTTCCTCTGCTCACGGAGAGCACACACTCTCAGCACTCAGTGTTCTGGTGGGCAAGATTTTGATTATGGAGGCTGAAGCTCTGGGCCAGCCCTTGACCACTTCCTCCCCGGGGTCAGCCATGCTTTCTCAATTAGCCCAGACAGAAAAGGAGCCTTGGCCCAGAGACTGGAGCTCAAGGAAAGAGACTGAGGACCCAGTGATGAGAGCTGCCCTTTGAAATGTCTAGTCATCTAGTCCTTAGCCACTGCGTCACTATATTGGGGATTTTTACCTATTGCCCTCTATAACAACTAGAGATGGGAGGTCTGAGATCTTCAAAGAGAAATATTTTTGAATGCTCATCTGACTGGCAAATGATTTACATATCATACGAGTCAATAGTTCAGTCGTTCAATCAGATCAAGGGCAATGGTACAATCAATGATTACCATATCCATTTTAGAACAACACCCCCCCCCTCCATGGTTAAATTGCCTTCAAAAGGAGTTGTGTAATCACAGTCAGGTCTAAAGCTCTCTGTCCCCTCTGGCCTCCTTCATTTTTTCGTCTTGAAATCAATCCCCCTTCACTCCCTAGCTTCCCGATGGGGAAGTTCTCCACACTGCTGATCTCACAATCCCTCCCTCTGCCATGAGATCTCTCCACCTGCAACTCTGTCAACCCTTGTGTCCATGATCATGATGCATCCACGCCTCCTGTGCTTCACAAACAGGGAAAGCCAACAGAAATAATGAAAATCAACATAAGCCGGCAAGGATAAAATGATACCAATGCAGTGAACAAAGTCCTAACAGTGAGTAAGGACGCACCAGCCCTCATCAATATTCCAAAGCCAGGGCTGATGGTCTCTTCTTTCTTGAGATTTCCCCTATCAGGAAATTAATTACGAAAGGAAAAATTTATAAAACAAGGAAAAATCAATCTCTCCTATGGCTGGGTTGAGAATTTCTTACCTTTATCCTTTTCCTGGGTGGTCGCACAGGTGGAGTATTTGGAAGGAAGGGGAGGACCAGGAAGAAGCAACCCACTCCATACAGGATGCCCAAGGTCAAAACAGTGAACCAGGTGGGGTATTGGTAGGTCAGCCAGGAAGCACTTTTCTGTTCCAGCAGAAAGAGAATCTCCTCCATCTTCTGGATACAGCGGTTGCACTCAGGCAACTGAGCACTCTGAGTCCCCTCTGGCTTCAAACCCACTTGCATCACAAACCTGGGCCCACATCACTAAAGGGTCACAGTGGGGTGGGAGGTGACAGCAGGACAACACATAATCCCTCCCTCTACCCTCCAGCTCATCACATCCCTCCCCTGCTCTGGTCTTCTCTCTCCCACTGCCTGCTCTGGGCCTCCAAAGTCACCAGCTGCACCTGATGGAATGGAATCTTAGTGCAAGTTCTTATTCATTCCACCTCCCACCTAGGTATTACCTGCTTCCTTGGCAAGTTGCCTGAATCATGACCAATTTCATAGGCTTAGAATATCTGAAGTTGTCTCTGTCCTCAATGAAAACCTTCTCAAGTCATGGTTTTACTTTGTCTTATCCAAGATAGAGAACTTAGGTTTATGTAACATTTATTTAGCTTTATGAATGTTGGATGAAAAGCTTGGAATTTGACTTCTATGACCAGGAGAGTTATTCAAGAGCTGAGGTATATCTCTCCCAGGAGAGAGATCTAACAAATTTTCTGCCAGATGGTACATTTGGGGAGACAAGGAACACTTAAGCATTAATCATTCTTAACAGTGTCCCCTGCAAATCTTCCTTGTGTGTGACTACTGCCCATTTAGGGCTTGCTCTGGGAACACTTGATGGGGTAATAAGCCTTGCAACAATTCAGGCTCAAAGGGCAAGCATCTGGCTGAGCAAAATAAAGAGATAATATGGATTGAGTTGTGTCCTTACCACTACCACTTGAGATATTCCCCCAAAATTCGTTGGAACCCTAACACTGAAGGCTATAATCTGATTTGGTTATGTGAGGGCTCTCTCTGGGAGAAATGTACCTCTGTCCTTGGCTTCACACAAGAACCAATTGACGCAGAAACCTAGTTTGTGATCCAAGTGACTTTATAAAGGATAGAAGAGGCAAATATGCTCGTGGGGGGTGGGGGCGGACTGGACAGCCCACACGCGCTGGGTTGCATGACAGCTGGTGGGAGGCCCCCACCCATACCCTGTTGGTAGGCATGGCTGACGGTACTGTTTGACCCCATTGACTGAATTAAGCCCACCTGGTCTAGATGGGGGCCCGCCCAGGTTGACCTGCTTCCTGTCACAAGGACCTAAATGTGTGCATCTTTCCAGCCTGAAGCAGCTTTCAACTGTCTGTGATGGGGAGGAGGTTTGGCATGCACAGCGACCACCCTCAGTTCTGCCTCTACTTACCTAACAGGTACACGGCATTTCTTTTCTGTTTTTTAAAACAACAACAAAAAAATCATTTGTAATCTTTCTATTCCAGCGGTGCTAGGAGCAAGGCAGAGGCAAAACCCAAGAACAGGGTTCTTCTCTGTTGAAGCGCGATAAACTCACGGGGAAGCAAACAAGCATCTTCATCCACGTGAAGTGAATCTGTGAATCAGCAGCTCCCAACTGACCAAAGCACGCACAGAGCAGCCCAGCATCAAGGTCCGTTTCTGTGCACTGCTCCCACTGTGAGGAAGAGCTTCATGTGCATTAAAAGGGAACTTTTGTAATATTTGAATTTTGAATAGTGGTTTTTGTCAGAAACTGGAAAAAAATCTCAAAGCCTGAAGAAACTCCTTTCTAGTACTGAACATTCAAGGGAGCCTGTAGAAGCCTGAAATGATTGCTAGGTGACCACCTGGATCTGCTTGTTGAGTGAAAGTGGCAGAATAGCAGCAATAGAGCAGCGGGTTCATTCTGACCACTGACACTCGTGGACCTGGTTTACAGGCAGTAGAGAAGAAGATGAGAGCAGGTTGACTCGTTTGAAGTCCATGACCTACTCTGAGGGGACTAGAGTTGTGGAGAATTGGTGATGGGGCCAAGGCCTAAAGGCAATGCGACCAATGGACACTGAGGTGAGGCCAAGAGAGGGAGCCCACATTGACTTGACCCGAACCCGACCAGATGAAGAGAAGAATGTTGAGCCTGTGCACTGGTATATACTGCTGCAGACTGTATAGACGAACTGTCCTGCTTTGACTTTCTTGTGGATGTGGACTTCACAAGGTTCCAACTGGCATGAAGACTCTTTATATTGAAGAATATGATTGTCTCCTCAGAGCACTGGGTTGATGGAAGTAGGCAGTAGAGAAACTGAATAGCCAAAATGGGCCAGATAAAGGCGTGAAGTGGCTAGCTTACAAGATTTCATAGATACTGGAATATATTCATAGAATTATAGGATTAATATGTGGGTGTACCTTACCTGCAATTGTTAAGCATAGGATATTTTTGTTTCATCACTTACAGAATATTATGTTTAAAGGAGGGTGGCACGGAGTGAAATGTATGCATTTTCATATTATACTGTTAGATACTGATATGATTCTATTATTGTTTTGAAATTATATACGGCTAAAGAATTTTGTGAAAATGTCAAATGGACAAGGGGTGGTCTGTTGTAGTTATACAATCTGGTGTCAATTTGGGACTTGAGAGGATTAAGAGTGAAGGGGTAGACTCTAGTCTCTCTATTGGGTTATGGCCAATGAGGCCTCTTTGTGGGCCTGGCCTTCCCGTCAGGGTTCTGGGAAATCTGGTATTTCCTCCTTGGAGGCAGGAGACTATCTTTCTGCTCATTCCCTGAGAGATGTCCTACTAACAAGACACATGGCACCACACTGATAGAACCCATGCCCTGGGAACTGGAGGAGCCACATGGAGACCCTGCCAAAGCTGAGATGCTTCTACCACCACTGGATGCAGAAGACTTTGCAACTACTGACCTGTGATCTTCCTGCATTTGGGGTCATTGAAGGTGTTTCATGAGTCTGAAGAGAACATTATAGATTGATATCAGACATGGGCTAATATTGGACTTATGGACTTGATCTTGGTTGGGCTGGAATGCTTTCTCAATATACAACTGTTCTTGTATATAAAGGTCTTTCCTATACACATCTGAGTGTGGATTTGTTTCTCTAGTCTACCTGGACTAACACTCATGGATCCCTTTCAGGACTGTAAGTTCTGTTCCCCTGACTGCTGCAAAGTATGTGACAGAGAAGAAAAGGGAGAAGAGTGAACTGTACCCATTTATTGAGGTAAGAAAAGTGATGAAGGAGCATGGCCGGTTCCCCAAACTTCATGAGTGGAAAAATGGGCTCTTGGCACAAAATGACATTCAATCTTCACCAAGAGATTCAGGGCTAAATTGCTGCCCTATCTCTGACCTCAGCTTTTGTTTTATTTTAATTCTCATATAATTCACATATATCATTCAATACTTCAGTCATATTAAGATTTGTGTAATCCTCACCACAATCAGGTTTACATCATTTCCTTCTTTTATATTCATTTTTGTTAGCCCCCCCCTCACTCCCCCAAATCTTCCCTGCCTGTCCCTAGGTGATTGTTAATTCTGTTAGTGTCTCTCTGGATTTACCTCTCCTGGATTTCATATGTATTAAAAAAAAATACAAAACAAAATCAAGAAACAAGTAGAAAAGAAAAACTAACAATGATAAAAGAGAGAAAAACCTCAATCGAACAGAAAGTGAAAAATACTAAAAACTGGAACCAAATTAAAATTAGTCTGAAGAGATCAAATGATCAGGTGTTACATTTGAACTTAACTGTATCTGTTCATGTCCATGGACTGTGGTCAGAGGGAATTCACCCAGCATGTGCATTTGAGTCCTTTTGCAAACTGGGTGTTCCGAATATAAACTCTGATTCTTGTTCATACCTGCAGATTGAGATTCTATTATTTATCACCCTGGCATCACACTGGCTATGCTGCTTGTTCTGGGCGGCCTTAGTTGATATCTCACTTAGATGGCTGCTTATTTTCAGAAAAAAGGTTTAAGTACAAGGCCCTGTTCTTTGTGATAGATGTGCACCATCTGATTTCAGGGTTTTTTTACACCCTATGCTTTCCAGTCAAATATTCACTTGAGGTAATTCAAAACACTCACTTGGCTCGATGACGCCAGAATAGCTCCCCTCCATGCAGTTCCATGGAGCTCAGCATAGTTAGGGCACAGAGATGAAAAGACGATTGAACCATGTACTGAACGTTCAGGTTTTTCCCTGCTTTTGAAAATCTGTTTGCGCTTGTAGAGTAAATGTTTTGTACTTTTTAAGAGTGTAAAAAAAATAGATGGAGGGATTCAGAGAAAATGGCGACCAGATAGGACCCATCTATCTGGAGCTCCTGCTGCCAGACCAGAAAAATAGGAAATTAGGTGAAGGAAACGGGGAGGTGGAGTTCTGAAATTAGAACTAGGGTAACAGGGTTTCTCCTGAACCCCTTCTTTTGTGGGATTTCCACTCACAAAGCAAACTAAGAATGCTTTAAAGCACTATAATTTTGACGAAGTGGCAGGTGCCAGATATGCCCTTGCCTGGAGCAGGGATCCCTGCAGGTGGACGCCCTGAGAGGGGGCAGAATCTCAGACACGAGGGGAACCCCACACTGAGCTCTCCATGCGGTTGGATGCCTTGAGCTCACGGTCAGGGGTTGGTGGTGGGTAGCCATAATTTAGAGTAGAAGAAAAAATATATTATTACCTTAGGAAGATCATGGTGTGGGAGAAAAAGGCAGAAAGTCGGGAGTCCAGGGAGCAAATTTAGTTCCAATTGGCCGACTAGCAAACAACCCCCCTGATAAGCTGCATCTCCCCCTCTGGGGGTCAGCTTGACAGCCACCAAATCTGAGCACATCACAAGTAGAATTTTTTTTAAGGGTGAAACATAAATGATTGGTTTAAAACTCAAACCCAAGTCTGGTTGCTCAGTTCCAAGCACCACATAGGGGAGGTCCTTAACATAAATCAGCATAAGAAGCAACCTAGCTAAGGAATGCCAGAACTCAGCCACAGGGCCTGGCAGCTTTTACCATAACAAAGACCCGCTGTAGCAGTGTCAGCCTTAAACAGCACTGAGCTGTAGCCCAGAGACTGTGGGAGACAATTTCATTCTAGCTGGCCAGAGGGATAAAAAAGAAAATCCTCTGATCTAGGAAGCATCAGCAGTCTAGATAGGACAACAAGCTTCCCTCTCAGTGATTCTACACATAGCTGGGGAGGCCCTGCCGGTCTTGGAGCCCTAGACGGGGCTGAGGGAGCCCCCCAGTGCCCCCTCCCAGCCCCTGCTGCAGTGCTACATGCAGCACAAGGCAGGTACTCCAGCACCCAAGTGACCCCTGGCCACGGGCGCGATCTTGCTTTTGAAGTAATCTCACACAGCATCTGTGGAACCCTACATCAGGGATGGGAAAGTCCATTAACGCATGCCCAGGAGAGCCAGCATAGGAAAGCTGGATTTTCCTGCCCGTGGGCTCCGATGGATGTTGCACCTGGAGCAGCCCACCTGGGCCAGATGATTGCAGTTCAGCCAATGGGATTGACCTGGGGTCCTTCACCAGCCTCCCCGGGAACCCTTGAAAAGGCAGGAACCAGAAGGGAGAGGGGTGGTCTGGTCGTCTTCCTGGGAGGAGAGAGATCCTTGCATGACCTGAGGCAGTCTCTGCCAGGCCCCATGGTCAAAGGAATCCTATGGGTGCCTTGTAAAACCTGAAGCTTCTTTTAACTATCATTAAATTCACTTGGATCACGAGCCTGGCTTCCGCATGAAATTTTTCTCGCGGGGAGCCAAGGACTGGGGTTGGAATTTAGGCCAGAGAGAGAGACCTTACAAGTCCATGACCCCGTGACCTTGAGGAAGAGTTGGAATTCCTCTGGCCTCAAGGACAGGTGATCAAGTATCATTACCTCCTTACCCACTGCTCTACTTATTCTCACTTTATTCACTAGCCCTTCTAACTTTTCCACCGCACTCAGTTTCAACGTGCTCAGGTTGGTGTTGGGCTTTTATTTACTCGCTTTCTTCTTTATCCCTCTTTTTTCCCCTTTTCCCCTCTTTTTCCTCTTCTCTCCCACTCTCTCCTCTCATATGCCACTAAAGGCTTCCAGGTCACTTCCCTCCGCTTAGGGCAAATCAACCCAAATAGCAGGAGGCACTCCAGCCTGCCCTGTGTGGGAGTGCTGTACACCACACAAGGCACCTGGGACAAACACCTACAGTGCGCTGCACCGTTGAAGAAACCTCCGTCATGCCTCTAAGGTGATCTCGTCAACTAGGGCAATTCTGCCCAGCACCACTGGGTCCCGGCATTAAAAGGGCACACTGACCTGCCATGTTGGAGCAGTGTCTAAACCCCTCTGGCCCCTCATCCAAGCAATCAGGGATCAGCTACTACTTTATACTTTATTTCCTCCTTCTCTCTCTCCTTGCTCTTTACCATCACAGCCAACCTTAGTGAACTCAGTTGGATTTATTTCCTTCTTTCTCTTTATTCTCTTTTTCTTTCTTTCCTCTTTCTGTCTTTGCTTTCTTCACCTCTCTCTTAGCTTGTACGATTCTCTCTGCTCCCTCTCATTGCTTGCACATACCACTGCTGGTTTCCAGAGCCCTACACTCTGCCTAGGGCAACCCTGTCCTCCTAGTGGGCAGCCTGACCCCTAAGACAGTACTGCACACAGGACGAGTCAGAGCTACACACAGCATAACACAGGGTCAGTTATTTCTTTAACCATTTAAAAAATACTCTCTCCTCCTCCTTCCTTTTCTCTTCTCTCTTTTTCCTTTTATTGGACTCTTCTTACAGGTTTTCTGCTTTTCTCCGCTCCATCTAGCTCTTCTCTACTTCCTACCACAGCCTCCACAGATTTGGTTCTCCTTTTTAGTTGTTTTCTTTTCTTTTTTTTTTTTTTTACTGTTGTCACCTTTGTTTACTCTGTGCATTTTAGTTGTGTGTGGGTGAGTGGTTGTCAGTCTGGTTGGCATTATTGCCCCAGTCTGTGTCTTCCTCTTTCTCTCTTTTTCCTCTCCTTTCACTCTCTTTCCCATCACAAGACAATAGCTGTCTCCAGGCCACTCCCCTCTGCCTAGGGCAAACCTGAAGGCCCAACTGAGGGAGCTCCCACCCCCCACTTATTGGTGTGGCAAGCAGCTGGGGAATTCACGCTGGTCCTCTCCCACACACCAGGCCACAGGTTGTTCTCCCCTATAAAAAGTGGGGGCATCCCCAGCCTAAATCCTGAGGTCCTACAAGTGACTGGGGGAAACGCCTGACCACCACTTGTGAGGCTCCACGCTACTGTGGGAACATCCACCCAATCTCCAAGGCGATCTCTCTGTACATCCCCTTGTCTAGCCAGATTTGTAAAGTAGAATTTGGATCATGATAGTGGGGGGAGGAAGCATTTAGGAACTAGAGGAAACATGTTTCATTGTTGCTACCCTGCACCCTGACTGGCTTATCTCCTCCCCACATCCCTTCAGGAAGGGGGTGTCCAGTTACCTACCAATGGGCTTTGAGTCTCCACTCTGCACTCACCCTCATTTACAATGACATGATTTTTGTGTTCTTTGATGCTTGATATCTGATCCCTTCAACAGTTCATGGTCACACAGGCTGGTGTGCTTCCTCCATGTGGGCTTTGTTGCTTCTGAGCTAGATGGCCGCTTCTTTATTTTCAAGCCTGTAAGATCCCAGATGCTATAACTTTTGATAGCCAGGCACCATCAGCTTTCTTCACCACATTTGCTAGTGCACACAGTTTTCTTCAACCATCATGTTGGAAAGGTGTTCATCATGGAATGCCAATTTAATATAACGTGTTCTTGCATTGAGTAAGTATTTGGCAATGTCCATCTACTGCCTTAATACTAAGTCTATAAATATATGCACGTTGATCTATTTACGAACCCTCCTGTATAAATATATTTACATATGTACATGCCAGTATGTAGACCTCTAGAAATACCCTTTGTCACCTAGTTCTTTCCTCTATTTACTTTTACTTTCCTCTTGTCCGACTATCATGCTCAGCTTTCACTTGGGTTTGAGTAATTTCTCTTGGTTACATTGCCCTTGCTGAATACCTACCAGGCTTCTCACACCCTCCTTGCGACGGATTTTGGATTACTTGTTGCTCCCCTGTCGCTGGATTGGTCAGCATCACCTCCTTACCCCCTCCTCTCTCTCTCCCATGTCCCCGGGAACCATTGGTCCTGTTGTTTTCTCCTCCAGACTATTCTTCCAGCCTATCTTATCTAGATAGATCTGTTGAGATAATAATATGCACCAAAAATCAAACCATAGCAAGATAGGCGATGGGTGAGAACACTGTGATGACAAAAAAAAACAACAACAGAAAACCAATGATCAATAAAAGAGTAAATTAATTAAAAGACAAAAAAATTTTTTAAGAAAGAAAAACCTGTAAATAGATCAAGGTCTGATTTTTTTTTCTATAGGTGTGTCCTTCAGTCAGGTCTGATGGCATATCATGCTCTGGCCCCAGAGTCTGTCCTTTGTACTCCCTCAGGGGCTACCCGCTCTGCTCTCATGGTTGCTCTGCTGCATGCTTTTAGTGATTTGCCTCCGTGTTGGAGGGCCAGTCGGTTCAGTCCCAACACAGAGTCTCCGGTATTGTCCCCATAGGGCTCTGGGCCAGCAAGGGATGGCATGTCTCATAGTGGGATCAGCCATATGGTCCACTCTGTACATTGGCTGTTCAGAGTGCCAAAATCATCCTCCAAGCCTGGTGGACCAGTGTGTGCTCCACTCTCTTCCTCCCCCTTCATTTGCCCCTGTGTGCTCTGATCAGACATGTCCATCTCCCCTAGCTACAGGTTCAGTGCCGTCTTCTAAAGTAAATTCTTCTGGGGGGAGGGGCAGTTGTCCACGTAGCTGGTATGGAGGCTGGACCATCCACTTTTCATTTAGGATCAAAAGCATCTAGCTTTTAGCATTAGGTGCTATTGAGTCAGTTCCAACTCAAGGCAGAATGAACCACTGCGCAGTCCTACACCATCTTCAAAACTGTTGTTATACTTGAACCTAACATTTCAGCCTTTTCCAGGGACTGGCATCTCCTGATAACATATCCAAAGCATGTGAAGTCTCCCCGTGCTTGCTTCTAAGGACCTTTCAGACTGTTCTTCTGACACAAATCTGTTCATTCTTCCAGCACTCACTGGTATTTTTAATATTCTTGGCTAGTGTCATCTTGATGGGTTGAAACACTATCTCGCTCTAGTGTTGATGTACATTTTTCTGATGCCTAATTATACTGAGTATCTTTTAAGGTAATCATTTAATTTTTATGGCATTTTGAAAAGATGTCAATGAGTTCTATTTAATTTGTGTTCAGATGGAAACACATATCTCAAACTAAATATGTGACAGTAGAATAAGAATCCATTTTATCCTAAATACTTGAGATATTTATACAGCCTACTCAAGTTTTTATCAACATAGATAAGGTGGCGGTGGTGGTGGTGGTGGTGGTGGTGGTGGTGGTGGTGGTGGTGGTGGTGGTGGTGGTGGTTTTTAAGAGTTAATCTCTAAATAGGGGACTGTAGTACTGAGCACTGAATCTCCTTTGCTTGATTAATTTTTATGTTAGGGAAGTAATACAAGGATTCCATCAAATGACCCATCAGTTTGAGGAAAAAGCATATCAGAATTGATGGTCAAAGCCTATATGGCTTTATGGTTTAGTCTCTAGGGGTATGTAATGCTCTTGTGAAAATAGTATTCCTCATGATAATAACGAGGAACTGGTGGGCTTCCAGGGCTGGGAGCTGAACTGAGGGGCAGTTCTACCCTGTCTAATAGGGTCACTATGAGTTGGCAAAGACTCGATGGCTGTTAGTTTGGTTTGTTTGACTTGAGTACTGGCATTCAGTGTGTTTATCGAAATCAATAAATTACAAGCATTTAGATGTCTATTTTTTACATACAAAATTTAAATCCCCCAAGCCTCTGAAAACTGCGAAGATTTCACAGCACTAGGTTGGTACTCTCCCATCCAAGAATCAGTGAAACTGGCAGGGTGTGAGGCATTCAGGCTCCCTCAGTTCCTCCTACTGCCTTCCCTGACCCTGGTCACTTGCTTCTATTACCTCTCTTGGACCTTACATGCATTTGAATTAGAACACCATAGAGTACAGTGCTCTACATGTGCAGCAGCTCTAACCATGTCACTCTCTGTCTCTATGAAGCCTCTTCCAACAAAATTCAAATGCGATTGTATGTGCACACATAAACACACGCATGCACCAGAGCACCCTTCTTAACAGAGAGTCAGGAGGGTCTCTTATTTGCTGTCCTCACTTTGGACACAAGTCCCTTGATGATGAGTAGGAGAAAAGGAACATCAGGTAGTGGGGGAAACCCTAAGGAGGAACAGAGGAGAGCTTTAACTAAGAATAATGCTACTAGGGGAATGATGGCATGTGAGGAAAATTAGATACTTCCAGACTGTCAGATTTTTCCATACAGCAAAATTAACTTTTCTAGTTTTGTCTAAAACTGGCCCCAGGAAATTTCAAATAGCACATCTCAGATTATCTAACCTACAAAGGAGTAGCCGGCCTTCCACCCACCCCCACCCCACCCCCGCCAAAAAACCAAGCGGTACAAAGCTCCACTGGGTACACATTTCAAAATATACATTCTCCTGTTTGGGCAGGCATCTGGCAACTTGCTCCGAGCTAGTGCACCCACACTTTTTTCCCAAGGTCATTGCTGGTGACAAGACCTTGTGCTCTTCTCACAAGCCAGAATGCAAACATAAATCAAGTCAGTGTAAGACGCCATCATCACCTCACTCAAATACACCTCGTCAAGTGAACTCAAACTTCAAGAAGATGCTCATTTGTTTGGTTTTGTTGATGTGAGGGTGATAGTGCATTTGGAGTTTAGTCATTGCACTAGGTCAGACTGTTAATCAAGCTTCCTATATAGAGGTTCTGAAGATATTGTGTAAGAAGGTCTGAGTTGTCTGGCTAGACCAGAGCTTGCACACTGCTATTGACTAGAAGTTCCGACACACAGAATCCAGGACAGATAAACCCCTCAGGACCAATACTGAGAGTAGCAACACCACGAGGGAAGGTAGGGGGGAGAAGCAGAAGAAAGGGGAAACCAATCTCAATGATGGACATACAGCCCCACTCCACCACCCAGGGGAACAAACAGCAGAAGTTTGGGTGAAGGGATACAGCAGAGGCGTAAAATATAAAACTAAAAAGTATGTATAAAGTATCAGTGGTTCACGTGGGTGGGAGGAGGGGAAAAAAGGAGCTCAAGGAGAAAGAACATGTTTGGAAATGATGATAGCAATGTATGTACAAATGTGCTTCATACAAATTGGTGTATGAATTGTTACAAGAGCTGTAAGATCCCCCAATAAAATGATTTATTTAAAATAAAAAGGACTGATTAGTGGTAGACAGGGGACTGGTTTTGCCACCATGACAGTGCACCTGCTCACACAAAAAAAACAGCATGCCTCTATCGCCCGATCTGATCCCAGCACACCGAGGCAAAATACTAAGGGTGTACAACAGAACAGGAAGGGGAACAGAGCAACGAAGTCCCCAGGGAATACCAAAAATAGACTTTGGGGCCAGGGCTAGCTGACCCATCATACTCTATGAGAAAACACTCCTAAAGGCCAACAAACAGTCCTTGAACTAACTAAAAGCTTTTCTTTCTTGTGTTTTGTTTTGCTTTTTGTCATTGGCTTGTTGGTGGTGGTGTTGTTCTTTTGTTTCATTTTGTTGCTTGGGTTTGCTCTGTCTCGTTTTTGTGCATGCTATGATTTCCACAGGTCTGTCTAAATGAGATAGGCTGGATGAACAATCTGGAGGAGAAAACAATGGGACTGACAGCTGGGGGAGGGAGATGGGAAAGGGGGGTGTAGGGAAAAAGGAAGTGCTGTTAACAAACCCAGGGACAAGGGAACACCAAGTGATCCAAATAGATGGTGAGGAGGGTGTAGGAGGCTTGGTAGAGTGTAACCAAGAGTAATGTAACCTAGAGGAATTACTGAAACACAAATGAAGGCTGAACATGAGAGTGGGACAATCAGAAAGTAAAAGGAAATCAAGGAAAGAGGTAGGAAGCAAAGGGCATTTATAGAGGTCTAAATAAAGCATGTGCATATGTAAATATATTTATGTATAACGATGGGGAAATAGATCTATATGCATATATTTATAGGTTTAGTATTAAGGTAACAGATGTACATTGGGCCTCCATTCAAGTACTCCCTCAATGCAAAAATACTTTGTTGTATTAAAGTGGCATTGCGTGATGCTCACCTCCCCAACACAATTGCTGGAGGCAAATGGGTGCATAAGCAAATGTGGTGACTGAAGTTGATGGTGGTCGGCTATCAAAAGTTATACATTCTGGGGTCTTAAAAGCTTGAAGTTAAACAAGTGGTCATGTAGCTGAGAAGCAACAAAGCCCACATGAAAGAAGCACACCAGCATGTGTGATCACGAGGTGTCGGAAGAATCAGGTATCAGACATCATCGGAACAAAAAAATCATATCTTTGTGAATACGGGGGAGTGTGGAGTGAAAACCCAAAGCTCATTTGTAGATAATTGGACATCCCCTTACAGAAGGGTAGCAGGGAGGAGAGGAGCCAGTCAGGGTGCACTGTAGCAACAATGAAACATACAACTTTCCTCTAGCTCCTAAATGCTTCTTCCCCCACAACTAAAATGATCCCCATTCTACCTTACAAATCTAGCTAGACCTGAGGATGTACACTGGTACAGATAGGAACTGGAAACACAGGGAATCCAGGGCGGATGATCCCTTCAGGACCAGTGGTGAGAGTGGCGATACGAGGAGGGTAGAGGGAGGGAGGAATGGAAAGGGGAAACCGATTACAAGGATCTACATATAACCATCTCCCTGGGGGACAGACAACAGAAAAGTGGCTGAAGGGAGATATTGTATAGTGTAAGATAAGACAAAATAATAATTTAGAAATTATTCAGGGTTCATGAGGGATGGGGAATAATTATCAGCTGATGCCAGCGGATTAAGTGGAGAGCAAATGTTTTCAGAATGATGAGGGCAATGAATGTACAAATATGATGTATGTATCAATTGTGATAAGAGTTGTATGATGCCCCAAAAATTGATTATAAAAAAAGAGAAAAGAAATAACAGTATGAAAACATCCCCCCAAAAAGCATGCCTCTCTTGTCCCTCATATCCTAATCACCTGAACTCACTCCATGTGACTTCTTTCTGTTTCCATGAATGAAGGACAGTGGTTTGACAACACAGAAGAGGGGGGGAAAAAACAAGGGTGTCACCCAAACTGCTGAGTTTGAAAAATGTTTCCAAGAATGTAATCACAGATTAGACAAATGTGTGAAGTGTAATGGAGAGTACTATGAAGGGGATAAAAAATTTAAATGCATAGTTTTGAAAAAATTGTAGTTTTTGTCGGGTTCCCCCTAGTAGCTTCCAATTTCATAGCAACTCAAGCCATCACCATACATCAAACTGACAGAGAAGGGGTGGGTTTTGTGTGTAGGTGGTGTTGGTTATTGCACAGGGGCAAGGGACTTCTGGTGGCATAGTACCTTATGCCTTGGGTGTCAACTGTAATGTCAGCAGTGGGGAACCACCAGTCAGTCCTCAGAAGAAAAGGATGAGGCGTTCTACTCCCATAGAGTTAGCCTTTGGGAAACCCACAGAGATAGTTCTGCTCTGATCTCATAGAGTCGCTATGGCTCAGCATCGACTCCATCGAAGTGAGCTGACAAACTAAAGGCAGGAGATCTGAAAGAGGATGCGGAAACGTTGTCTCAGGTACTTTGGACATATTACTATGGTGGAACCAGTCCTGCAAGAAGGGCATCATTTTTGGCAGAGGGTTAGCAAACAAGAGGAAGACCCTTACTTAGGTGGATTGACACCGTGGCTGCGAGAATCGGCTCAAATACAGTAACAAGTGCGAGGATGGCGCAGGACTGGGCTTTGTTTCTCTCTCTAGTGCACAGGCCCCTATGAATCCGAACTGACTCCAGGGCTCTACAATATCAACTACTACAACCCTGAAGTTCAAACCTACCCAGTGGCTTCCCAAAAGGGAGGTGTGGCCATGTGCCTCTGTAAAGATGACAGCTAGGGAGCCCCTGCGGGGCAGTTCTACTCTGTGGCACAGGGGCAGCCAGGAGTCGGAATGTGCTTCACAGCAAAGGGTGTGCTTTGTCTCAGTTTGTGCCTGCTGCTGTTTATGCTATGCACTGAGTTTAACATGTGACACTCAGGAGCGAATGAATGGAAACACACCCATGATGCTTCCATGATGCCAGATGCAAGCTGACACTGTTTCTGAGTTCTGGGCATATTATTTTTTCAGAGATAATTTCCTGTAGCGGTGACACACCGAGTCCTATTTCATGTAAAAGCATCAGCAGCAGAGGAAAGCACTGCACAGAGAGAAGACTATGACACGTAACAGGCTTTCCATAGAGGAACAAAAGGGTGGATGTCTTGGGCTGCACTCTTTTCTTGTATACAGACAGTAAACAAGCTGAACACATCTCACCTAAGCATAACATTACAACTACTTGAAGCCCAGCTCAGGCATCTGGACAAGAGGCAGCAAGGAAGGATGGGAGAGAGTTAATGGGCTGGGCGTCCCCAAAGGTGCAGAGTGGGAATCAAGGGAGGATCCAGGACGAGCCAAGGCTTCTGGCAGAAGTCTGAGAGGAGAGCAGCAGAAAGGAGCTGCTCTCTGGGTCCTCACAGATGTAGCCAGTGAGAGAGCAGCAGTGCTGCCCCCTGGCGGTGCGCCGAAGGCAGGGCCGCTTCCCCCAGGGCTGGAGAGCTCTGGGGAAAGACAAATCCTGTCACTTTGGATGCCAAGTAAGGGGGCACTGTGTGCCGGTGGTGTACCTATGTTGGCCAAAGCGCTGCCCACTGTGCATTTGCTTCTCACAAGCACAGTTATCCTTCCTCGTGCATCCAGGAAAGACAGTTCTAGAAAAACACAAGCAGTAAAATAAAACACTGCCAGGTCTCGAACCATCCTCACCATTGTTACTATGCCCACTGATGTAGCCACTGGTTCGAGCTGTTTTATTGCCCGTCCTCCACTTTTTGCCAAGCATCATGTCCTTCATGGACTTGATGTCCCTTCAGGGACTGGTCTCTCCTGACAGCACGTCCAAAGATATCAAATGAAGTCCAGCCATCCTTTGTCCCCATGTTCTCTTGGCAGTCCTTGTACTTTTATTGCTCAGTGTCTGATTATTTGGGACCAGGCCTTATTGCTGCCCCTTCCTCACCTTGGCCCCCAATCCCGACCCCAAGCCCTGCACATCCACTGTGTGAAACCTCCTGTTCCTGTAACCATCCCTGTGCTTTTGTGTGGGGGGGTCTAGCTGGGTTCCCCTGGCAATTCGCCAGCTGCCCTTGGGAAAGTTCATGGAGTCGGCTAATTAGTAGAAAAGCCAAACGTCCAGCTGAGATTGGTTTACTCCCTAGCACCCTTGGGCAGGAGCACAGCCCCACTCCCGGTCCCAGGTAGCCAACGACCACACCTAGGTTCTCCGGACTTGGCAGCTGTAACATGTGGCCTGGGCTTCCCCTTCATTTCCTGCTCCTTTCTGGCTTGCTGTCTGACTTTTCTTTGCGGAATTAAAGCTGCAAATTGACAGGATCCCATAAACACTCTAAAGCCACAAAAAAACACCAAATGCCCACCCAAACATGTGAAACTTCCAAAAATCATCCTTAGAAGATTCCCAAACCCTAAACATTCCTAAACCCCATATATGCCCTGAAAACACCATGAAAGCCCTAAGAAAACCTAAAATGCTGGGGGAAAAAAACACATATAATATGAAAAATACCCTAAAATCCCTAAGGAACTCTGTAACATCACTAAAAACACCATATTGTGCTGAAAAATACCTATACACTCTAAAAAACCACCCCTAAATCCCTTAAACACTCCCTAAAATCTTATAAAACACCCTAAAAACCCCAAACCACCCGAATGCCCCAAACACACCTTGAACGTCCACAAACAACCTAAAAGCCCTAAAAAATCACATGCCACCAAAAAGCCCTAAATGACCGCAAAATGCCAACTCATAGCCACCCTATAGAGGGCTTCTGGAGCTGTCAGTCTTTTATGGGAACAGCTTTATCGTTCTCCCAAGGAGAAGTTGGTAGGTTTGAAACCCGGACCTCATATTTAGCAGTCTAATAATTGCTGGACAGTGCCACCAAGGCTCTACTGGTGTAGTGGGTTACACATTGGGCTGCTAACCTCAAGGGAAACGGTTCAAAACCACCACCCACTCCTTGGGAGAAAGAAGAAGCTTTCTTTCTATTCCCCTAGATTTCTCATTGAAGGTGTAAAGTAACCTGTTAAATGCTCGCAGTGGCAGCAGCAATGTCTCATAACCATGGGGAAATGTGGTTCAGAAACTTCAGAAGCAAGCATCCACCAGTAGGTGACTGACCAGCAGTATTGACTTGGGCAAAGAGAAGGTGACATGGAAGGGTAAGGAGAAGAATGCGTGCAGAGGGCAGGTTGGCAGCTGAGCCTAAGTCCAGTAGAAACAACAGCAGAATGGCCTGTTCCTGGAAGGGCCACAGGAGATGGTGCGACTTCATGTAGCCCCCACTTACATGTGTAACAGCAGCAATTGCCTGAACACGTGGTCTCCCCAGGGAGGAGCCTTTGTGTGGTGTTAAGATGCTGTTACTGTCTGTTGTACTGTGGTGGCCTGCATTTGGCTGTAATGGTGGAAATTTTGCAGCCAGTAGTTCAAATGCCTGCTGGGTCACTCACTGCAGGTAGACTTCAGCAGTTTCCAGACAGAGACGAGGGAGGAGGACCTGGTCTTCCACTTCTGAAAGAACTGGCCAGTGTGAACCTTGTGAATGGCAGAACACTATACCTGAACATGAGTACCGCAGGCTATAAGGCATGATGGATTGACACAGTGGCTGCAGCAATGTGCTCAAACATAGGATAGTGCTGGCCTGGAAAATAGTTCATCGTCCATTAAAAAAAATCATTATATAGGGGCTCATACAACTTTTGTTGTTGTTTTTCCCTAAAGGAGAGCAGTGTATTGGTACACTGAGAGGTATATAGATCAATGGATACGAACAGAAAAGCTACACATATATTCACCAGTCAACAGGAAACTAGCCTTCGAAAAAGGACACAGAAATATCCAAAGGGACAAATTCTGCTTGCTCAACAAATGGTGTTGGACAAACTGAGATACCGTATGTAGGAAAATGAAGCAAGCCCCAAACCTTCCCCCATGCACAGAAATTAACTGAAGAGGGGTTAAAACCTGAAAGTAAACCTCCGGGCTATCATAATCATTTTTTCGATGACCTCATCGGTCAGAAATCATTGTAGGAACGCCAAAGCGTTCTTGTGTTCAACGTCTACATACATAGCAGGTGCTCCAGTAAAGGGGAATCTTGGTGGAGCTGGCTCATCCATTCCTGAAGAGAGTAGAGCACCACGTTGGCCCATCACAGAGCTCAGGTGTAGAATCTTCCTCACTGTCATCCTTTATCTCAGCAGTGTCAGTGTTGGATTATGAATTTCCCAAAGAACCAGTATCGCTCAATTCTGTGCACAATGCTGACTCACTCTCGCTGTTATTTCACTGGTCTAAAAACCCATTTAGGTTAAAATGACACTTTTTTGATGCCATGACCTAAAATTTTTAGTGAGAAAATGTTCCCAATGACATTACATGGGTCTTCGTCTAATCCTGATGCCATGTTCTTTTTCACAGAGACCAGCTTCTTGTATAAATTGCTCAGCATACTGATGGAATAAGAACAGTGAAAGGATACAACCCTGATGCACACCTTTTCTGATTTTAAACCATGCAGTATCACCTTGTCCTGTTCACAGTCTCACCTGGTTCTATCTCTTGGCCTTTGCATAAGCTCCATATGAGTACAATGAAGTGTTGTGCAATGCCCATTCTTTTCCATGGTATCCCCAAGATTCACCTCCTTCCACTCGTGGTTTCCAGAACGTGGGGTTGGGACAAAGCCTGGATAGTCTCATGGCAAGACCAGATCAGGAATGGAGCTGAGCCGGGAGCAGCTTTATTTGCTTGCTCCAGGGAAAGTCTGCCAATGTGACTAAGCCTCAGGGGCTTTCTACAAATGATAAAGGTGAATCCCTCTCTCGTTACCCACTGATCATCTCTGAGCCTCTTGCTCTCATATCCCTTGCACAGACCTCTACCATTAGATGGACAATTCGGTAACGTTTGAACACTTTTCTGATGCTGAGCCTGGGGAGCAACTAATAGCTGAGTAAATATTGATTGAAAGATGGTGAGTGGAAGAAAATAGCTTTGCCAGGTCCAGGTTGTGATGGAGATGAGAGTGTTACCAAATCCTGCTGTCCCCATGGTGGGTTTGCTGTATTGTGCCCAGTCCTGAAAGTCTGAGCCAGGGGTTTTAACGTGGCCCCTTTCAAAACATATAGGTGGAATTCTTGGACCATGAGCTGTCCATAAAGCTTTACCAAGGAGATGTCCGCCCTGGAGCGAAACAACCCAAGAACCTAGATCTTCGTGAAGGTGTTGGTAAGGGATGCAGCGGAAATCATAAACTTGACTGAAAGCAAAAGAAACTTTGCCTTCATGTGCCTGCAGCTGGACGAAGTGGTGCTGGAGCACACCCTCCTTTGTGATTCTTCTTGTTCTTTTTATGAGCTGCTCCCTGGCCTGTGTAGTCCCGTAAATCTGGAAACTCTTTGCTGGTGGGGGCAATTGTTATATCCTCCCCCCAGATCCAGATGTCTTGTCCATGGTCAGTGTGCAATCCTTGTTTGCCAGAGGAGTGGGGCATCTAAAGGCAGGCAGGGGTCACATACTTTTTTTCTACACTTTCTAGAAAGACCAGAGCTAAACATCTTGCAGCCCTTTTCATGTCCTCATTCTTTTCTGTATTTATTTTCCATGAAAGAGGAGAAGAAACGCGACAGCATCTACTGACAGCAAGTCAAATGCCATCGTGTGTGTTCAGAGGGCAGGCTGGTTCTCATTTGCCTAACTCATCAGTCCCATCGTGCCATGTCCATGTTAGATTGTTTAGGGAAACAGATGACATATGTTATGATGCTAAATAAGCTGAAACAGTGCCAGGATGGAGGCAGAAGGGTTTTATTTGTTTGTTTTTAAATGAAGCATGGCTTTCTAGTGACTTATTGTGGTGGGGAAGGGGGGCACCGAGAGCAACAAGACATGGCTGTGACAGTGGTCTGGGAATTGAGACAAATCATTGCTTCTGCAGCAGAGATGAGCTGCCTCTGACCTGTCAGTTACTTGAAGGGAGACTCTGCATTTGGTCAGACAAGTCTCAGTTGGAGATGGTACCAGCTTTCCTCCTGAGCCTCTGTGGTTCCCTTTGAACTACACAGGCCCGAATCGCTTTTAGCTGAGCAACAGCAAATGGCAACACAGACTTGCCATATTGCTCTTTTGCGTACACTCTTTAAAAATCATACTAAATATACATGCATCAAAACATTCGTCACTTCCACGCTCTACAAGATTATAATTAAGTGGCATTCTGCATGTTGTTCATATATCATCCTTATCCATTCCAAAATTATGTCATCACCCTTATGGAAGCTCAGTATCGTCTCAGGGATGGCACTTCCCCTCCAGGCCCTACTGGGTTAGGCTGGGTTGACTAGAGAAATAAATCCAAGGACACTCATATAGGTATAAGAAAGACTCCACCTCACTTATTTGTCCAATTGACATGGCATTATGTAACAACCATACTTACCTTCCTACCTATCCCTGGAAACAATTGGGAGATGTTTGTCTCTATTCATTTTCCTAGCCTAGATATTTTTTGTAAGTGGAATTAAGCAAAATGTGTCCTTTTTGAAGCTGATTTATTTCACTCAGCATAATGCTTATGAGGTTCATTCCTCTTGTAGCCTGTGTCAAGAGTTCATTTCTCTTTATGGCTGAGTAGTAGTCCATTGTATATACCGTAGGCAACATGTTTGACTTATCCATTCACCTATTGATGGGTATTTAGACCGTTGACACGTTTGCGAGATTGGGAATAATGTTGCAAGGGCCATCTGTGTATTTGTATCTATTTATGCGCTTGCTTTTAATTGCTTATATCCTTCATTTCCTTTTCTTTCCTTGTTAGACTCAGTATGATCCCCTTCTGCCCCTCCTCTAGCCTCACAACCTCTGTGTCTGATGTGCCAGGATCTCACCAGAAGCCTTAACACCAAGATTCTGAGCCCTGACTGACCATTCTGACCATCCAGGGAATTGAATATTCCGGAGCACACAGAAGATGAAGTTATCAAAACTCCTTAGGCATAACCGAACAACTGGAGGGAGTGCTTTATTGGGCTGGGGGGCTGGGGATTATAGTTGTGAAGGACACCAAGAACAATTGTCATTACCTAGACTGTAAAGACTATGTTCGACATCCATGCTGGTGAGTAGCAGCTGGATTTCAGAAGCTCACAAGTGGCCATCTAGGTGGCAAGTATTGTCACCCTCACTCTGGAGGAAAGAGTGGTGAGTGGACCACATGAACATTAGACTTCATGACTCTGAGCACAGAATAACTAGATGATCTCCAACTATCAATTCCAACTTCTTTGAAAGGGATCACATCCAAAGGTCCTAGATAGTGAAGCAAAATTCACAGTCATAAAAGAGACCAGGCTTATTGGCTGGATAGGGACTAACAGAACCTCTGAAACGATGGTCCTTATTCACTAAGTTTGAAAATGAACTCCTACCTGTGGTTCAATATTCAGCCAAATAATAGATTGGTCTATAATGGGAGCAATTACACAAGTGAGGCACGCAAACCTGAAAACAGCAAACCATTTGATCTCAAAAGGGCAGTATTAATCCAAGGCCCAAGTTCAGAAGGGTAGGAAGAGAGGAGGAAGGGAAACAGAAGACATAAGTAGGGAGTGGAACAAGTCATATTATATTGTGGAGATTGCAATAAGTGGCATAAAACACAATGGGTATGAATTGTTGAATAAAAAACTGATGATCTTGGTAAACCTTCACCTAATTCACAATAAAAACTTATGAGAGAGAAAAAAATCCAAGCACCTAGGCTGCATTCCAGGCCAATAAAATCGGACTCAGTGGAGATGGGACAAAGATGTCTTTTGGACAGCTCTCTGGCGATCCCAATGAGCACACAGGCTGATACCCACCATCTGGAAACTATGGGGTAGCTGCTTCTCCGGTAATGCCTCGGCGGAGCGCTTGGGTCCCTTAAAGAATGCGGGATGATGAAGGGGCAAAGGTCATCAAACCTCACCCACAGCTTTACACTGGGGGGCTGCTCTCTGAGGAATGTGGGAAGGGTCCACTTGCATGCTGTCTCTGTGCAGCAGATCCAACAGACTCAACACCTTTCCAAAGCTGGCAAGAAAGTCCGAGAGACTAGATGTGGGCACCACGCTGTGAGTTTCCCAGAAGGCACGAGACAGATCGAGAGCAGTCACAGGAACACAGACTCCTCCGGAAATGCCGCCATGCGCAGAACATGCATCTCTAATTTCATTTCACACTGACTCAAGCATTCAGTCCTTTTTACGAAAACCCAGCTTCTCATTACAGTAACCGGTTTAAAATGACAATCTTCTGTTGAGCAAGTCTAAGAAATGACCTTCCTTTATTTTACATGGTATAAAAATTCAGTTTCCTAGGCCGATGGGCTCTAGGGACAGGTGTTTTTATGTACTAGACATGGCTTTCAAAGTTCTTCAATTGCCTAAATTAATAACGACTTTTTTCCTTTGGCTTTTCTAAGGGACACATTAATTTCAATCTTTTTCTAAGGAAGTGAATCTCTAGCTATCTCATTTGGATAACTTTCTGCCTTCAGAGTAGAATTTGAAATAATCTGCAAGGTTACCCCTTCCCCACCCTGCCCCAGCAGCCCAGCCTCTTTCTTCCTTCCAGCCTCCAGCCACCGGGGTTTGGTTGGGAAAGGAGATGCAGAAGGGAGTCTCTGGATTTTTCTATCAAAAGGTTGGCCACAACCCCCAGTAGACCAAATGTAATTCATTATGGTGGGTTTTGGTTTTACTACATTAAGAGTTATCCTTAGGGAAATTACAAACAAACAGAAATAGGAAGACTTTATATTTTATTAACGGATGTACTGCTCAGTCTCATTATATTTTAAAAGACAAAGTATAAAAAAAAAATCTGGCTCCATTTAAAATGTCCTGACTAGCAGAACTTAAAATACACAAATCTTAACATGAAAGTCTAGATGAATAAATAAAATAAACAACGAAACAGCTTTCTCAGGAAAAGCCATAATAAAGAGCTCGACTATTTTTTGAGCTGTTTAAGATGCTCGTGTTAAAGGGAAAAGAGTATCATTGTTGACTTTGAAATGTAGAACCATTTGCTTAATTCAGTGATGCTAAAATGGGCAGTTTGGCTGAAGAAAGAAATTGGCTTGTAGCATTTGATGAGCAATTTCTTCTTTTGAATATAGAAATGACCAGGGATGTGGACACGCTTTTTATTCTTTTGAGGACCCTCTAACCAAGAAATCTTTTAAATGATCATTACACAGTGAATGCCTGGAGGCTCTGGAAACTATTTATTTTGACATTATTATAAGCTCAAAATGATTCACCAATGCAAAAGAAGAAGAGAAAAAGCAATTACATACTAAGCTGTAAACACTGGAAGCTTTTCTGTGCTGAAAATAATTGGACAGAGTTTTTTCTTTTTTTAAGTAATAGTGTCCAAAGAGATTCAATGATCTTATTGCTTATGGATTTGGAGCTTAACTATATTCCTTATTTTAAATTTGATATTAGAATAGCAAGATTATAGACCTTGATACAATGTGACTTGGAGAAGTATCGTTTCATTAAATTATCAAGTTAAGGCTCAAGGAGCCTGGTGGAATGTGTGTGACCATGAGGCCAGCCAGTTGGAATCCGCTATGGCTCACAGAGAAAGATGCGGTTCTCAGCTCCTGTAAAGATTTAGAACTTCGGGAACCCACAGGCATAGTTCTACGTTGTCCTTTCAGGGGTCCTCAAACTTTTTAAACAGGAGGCCAGTTCATTGTCCCTCAAACCCGCTGGAGGGCCGGACTATAGTTTAAAAATAAAACTATGCACAAATGCCTATGCGCACTGCACATACCTAATTTGAAGTAAAAAAAAAGGGGGGGGCAAAAACACCCGGCATGCTGAATAAATGTCCTCTGAGGGCCATGTGGTCCGCAGGCCATAGTTTGAGGACCCCCTAGATTGATATAAGTCAGAATCGACTTGATAGTGTTAGGTTTCTGGGGTGGTTGACCTCAGTTCTTGCTTAGCAACGCTGAAAGAATTCATATGGCAGAAGCACTTTTGTAAATCCAAGTGAATGTTATGAAAGAAAGTTTCAGGTATCGCAGTCCCCAAAAGTCCCCACTATCTCCGGAAAGCACGCCGGGCTGCATGGCAGGGGTGGGGAAAGTTTGCAGCTGAATATGGCGGTTTCATGGGAGGAATACCTGAGCAGGAGTGCAGAACCAGCTGAGGAGCCACGGCAGGAACCCCCAAGGGCCTCACCCTCCACTTGCAGAGCACGTGAACAAGGGAGGGCGACAAGGAGCCCAGGCCTACTTCTATCACCTCCCAACACCACTGGAGGGCATTGGTCGATCGTACTGGTTGATTTTGGTGCACTTTTGTGAAGTCCTATTCTGTATGACCAGGTGGACCTTCCACCTGGGTCTACATGACTTGGGTCAGAGCATGCTCAGTTCTGAATTTTGCCATAGGTATCTAATGAGTGTGCCTGATTTATTTCCAACCCCTTTGTTGTGGCCCGGACAGCTCATTTTCGTTTAGTGCTGGCATTTGGGAAGACAAGCCCTAATCTAGCAACCTGTCAATAGCAGTAAGTGAATGGAATTAAAACTCAACTCATAGCCATAAATTCAATTCGGACTCATAGCGACCCGAGAGGACAGGGCAGAATTGCCCCCTGAGGATTTCTGGGGCTGGAATTCTTTACAGGAATAGAAGTCTCTTTTTTCTCCCTCCCAGTGGCTCCAAAGGACTGACCTTGCAAGGAGATGTCCAGCGGGTGCCTGCAGGCTCCTTCATTGAAAATCTCTGCTAGTTTATGAAGCGGGAGGGAAATTTTGAGGAGGCCGTCTGCGGCAGAGTTAACTCCCCATTAAAGCCAATGAGCTTTTCCACATCTCTCAAAAAACAAACAAAAAAACCTAAAGTGACTACTTCAGATTAATATGCTGTAGGTAGAACCACCTCCCACTCAGCAAACCAAACCAATCAACCAACCAACCAAACAAACAAAAACACCCCAAATCCTGTTGCCTTCAAGTCAGTTCTGACTCATGCTCACCCCTTGTGGTACAGAGTACAATTGTTGCATGAGGTTGTCTAGGCTGTACCCTTTATGAAAGCAGATGACCCCTTCCTTTTGTGGTACAGCTAGGTGGGTTTGAACTGATAACCTTTATATAAGCAGCCCTATCCAGCGATCTATGTCAACTAAAGTGTCAAAGCATGTAAAGACTGATCCACAACCCCCACTTCTCTCTTCCTCTTCTGTGATGACCTGGAATCCACCTTTTGATCTGGTGGCACCATATTTGTGAAGCAGCCCGAATCACTGACGGACGGTGTGCAGGACAAACACCCTGTAGAATTGCCCTTCCAGCGTCAGAATTTGCATGAACAAGAAATAAACTTCTAGATTTTAAGCCACTGAGGTTTCAGGGGTAGCTTCTTTCTGCAGAACAGACTAGGCTATCCTGCCTGATCATCTCTTCACAGGGTTTTTGTGGAGAGCTACCGGAGCAGCTCGATCCAGGGGAGCTGCCAAAGCAGATACCTACACTTTATCTGGGATTGTAGGTTGTAGTACCAAAGTTTTTATTTGCCCGGGAGGCACTGAGTAAATTTTTTTTCTTCTGAAAACAGGACAATATGTAAGTAAGTTTGGAGACATATGTAGCTGGAGCTGAAAGTCCTCTTACCTTGCAGTTTTCTTTGGTAGAGATAGACTTGTTCTTAATGAAACCCATGACAGTCAGTGTCACAAGTGACTTCTGAGGAGAGGCCAAACAGCTAAGTCAAGGCCAGCCTACCGTTCTCTTAAATGCTGTCTCATGCTCTCATCTGCTCTGACGTGTTTGCTCAGGGGCATGTGGCAGCCACTGGGCGGGCCTTACCATTGGCACTGAAAATCATTGTAGGGGATATTAGAGGATTTACATCAAGAAGACCTGACTTCCTGGCCATTGCTCGGGGGCCACAGTTCCCAAGACAATCAGTGTCAAGGGCAAAACAAAATAAAACATGACGAGGCCTCTGGGGCTGGGTTGAGCTGGATATGTAACCAAAGCCCCCTTCTACCAGGATCTTCCCAAGAGGAGATTGCTCTTTTCCATAACTAAACAATTTTGTTTAACACACGTTCTGCTGGGGAACCTTCTGGGAAGCAGAAGAAAATAAATCTGCCTTCCTTTGAATTAAGCTGGGTTGGGTCCAAGCCCTGTGTAGTGTGTATTCTTATCATAACATCTAAAGGAGTCTCATTTCACCATTCTTAGCTATTAAAAAAAAAGTTCCAGGCACAATAATTCAATTTAAAATTATACACCAGGAGTAGTTCATATTTAATACACTTTATACAGGTATTACAGGTACAAGGGACGTACTTGTTAACTGCCAGGTTGCTGGCTTGAACCAACCAGCTACTCCACAGGAGGTACTGTGTTTCTGTGAAGATTTTTAGCTTGGAAGCCCACTGGGAGAGCTCTCCTCTGGCTTGAGTCTGAAGGTGCTTGACAGCAGTAGCCTTTTGTTTTTATAGAGGTATAAAGCTTTCTTTCTTTCTTTTTTTTTTCTCGGTATAAAGCTTTTTAGAACAACAAAAACAATTCCTTTTGGAAGTAAGCCAGAGATAAAACCACAAGTTACATGCTTTACTTTTTTTCTGTCCTGCTGCTGGCAGCCACCCTTTCATCGATTGTGCACACCAGCATGCTGGTGAAGTGGTGAACTCTGCGCTCTCACTCCCCTGGCTACACACTCGGTCTCCTCACTCATCGTGTGGCTTCACCCAACGCACGGAGCCTCCTGCAGGCTCCTCACCCTGTGTGTGTAAAAGTGCGAAGGAGACAGACTTCCTCAGAGCTGTGCTTTAGAGAGAATCCTCCTCACATTCTCAGCACCGCCTTGAATAGGGCAGCACTGCACATGACATCTACTTGATGATTGTTGATGGTGTGGTGGTGTGTTTGTACGGATAAAAAAAGAGCCCTGAATGGTTATGTAACAAGTAAGGGAATAAATAGATCTTCCTTCATCCACCTTCATCTTTCATTGTTCTATCACTCTCTGATTGCAATATTAGAGGCTAAAATGGGCAGAATTCCCACCTCTGAACAAAGTTTGTGCACATGGGTGTGCATGCTTGTGTGTCCATGTGAGTGTACCTGTACAATGTGTGTGCACGTGTGTGTGCACATGTGCACTGGAGCCTGGCAGCAGCAGGGGAGGCGCCTGTCTCTGTTCAGCAGTATCTGACGGCTGCTGCAGGTGTAATGAGAAGTGATTGTTGATCTGTTCAGGGAGCTCCTGGGGTGGACTCAGGGAAGGAGCAGCAAAGAAGACATACTCATCTCCCCCATATGTAGATGAGGTGATGGAGGTGGGCGGTAGAGGAGCAGCTCCTTAGTAATGAGATCACAGGGGAAAGGCCTTGGATGAGGTGCCAGACATCCCTGCTTTCCCAGAGAGGGTGGGGACTGGGAACGAGGCTGCATCCTGCCTAATCAGTTACAGTTGCTCTGTCGCTCTGGGGAGGGAGGCAGATGAGGCAGGGAGCTTCCGGAATCTCTCATCTCCAGTCCTTCTAGGTGGATGTGGGAGCGTGTGAGGACGGCCACACTGGAGGGTCAGGGTTGATCGCCTTGCAGTGTGGAGCCCGGCCTGGACCTGCGTTGTGCAGGGTGACCAAGGAGCTCTGAGGGCAGGGTTCTGGGTGGGGGCTTTGTCTACTAAGACCCACAGCCGCGCCCTGTGTCGCAATGTTGGCATGCAATGTGCAAAGACTTGAGACAATGTGAAATGGACCATCCACTTCACTTGGAAAGACAGGAGGGCTGAAAATCAGATTGGGAGATCTGATCTCGTTTGCTGCACAGTTGTGAGAGGAGATATTCCTGGCTTCTCTCATGTTGGGAACCGGGCATAATCAGCCTGACAAAACCAAGGCCATATTGCCTGCCCAGCAGGGCTAAAGCCACGTCACCTCAACCTTATCTTACCCTGACACACACCAGATGGCCCACCCTTGTCTGCTCCAGCACCGGACATTCCAACTGCAGACTTGCGGCCGCCTGCCCTGTGTGCTCTACACCCCCGCCCTTCCTTTTTTTTTATCTCCCCTTTGAACTCCCTTGTTTGCCTCACCCTTTATAGAGAGGCTTGTGTAGCAATAAACTCAGACCTTGACAAGAATCTGCTTGGTCTCGCTCCTCTCTCTCGCCCGTTTCTCTTTCAGGCTGGGTCCTCCTTGGAACCCCTCGAATAACTGAGTCCCGCGGGTTGGGGCACTCTCACACATGAAACTATATTCCTCCTCAGGCATCAAGGAGGTGATACGAATGCTTTGATAGCCTAGTATCTGTCAGCTGGGAGGCACAACATAGTGAGAGCCCTTATTAATCACTTGGAGATTAGCTGAGGGGTGGGAGAAGCCAGGCATGAGGCTTTCCAGGGCTGCTCAGCCTGCACAGGAGTCCTTTCCTGGGTTGGACAGAGGTGCTGCCATCTGAAAGCTCAGATAGAGCAGTTGGAAAATTAACTGACCTGGTACAAGATCTATTTACATATATCAAAAGCTCCTGGGTAATAACATCTCATGTTTGTGCAGCATGCCACATTTGTCAAAGGGCTTTCTCATTTACTGTCTTACTTGGTCCTCAAACTAAGAGGCCTTTGGGCAGCTATTGCTGTTTAATTTTGGGCGTGGTAACAGCTTTGGGTATAGTACTGGGCTTGGAATCAGGCTGTGCAACCCACAGCAGGTCACTTAGCTGCTCTGGATTGGCTTTCTTCCTCTACGAAGGTCAGCGCTTGGACTAGACCATTTTCCCAGTGGCAGCTCTGCTGACATTTTGGCCAACATCGTTCTTGTGGGGCTGTGTTGTTCCCTGCACCAGGATGGCAGTGGGACTCCCTTCTTCAGAATGTCTCCAGGCATGGCCAAATGTCCCCAGCAGAGCATGCTGCTGGGCTGGCGCACGGCAGGATGATGCACTCAATGAGTTGGATTTTAAGTTTTCAGGTACTTTACATGTCTGCACAGGGAGACTACATCAACAATTACCCAGCAGTCAATGGGTCATCACTGACCCTCTCTATAATTCCAACTGAGATCATGAAGCACCGACTGAGTTTCTGAGCTTAGCACCCTGCATGGCACAAGTTGTTTAGCACTCAGCTACAAACTAAAAGGTTGGCAGTTCAAACCTATCCAGAGGCCTCTTAAACAAAATCCTGGTGGTCTGCTTCAGAAGAGTTGGAGCCATGAACACCCCATGGAGTGAAGAGATATAAACATGAATGTGGATGTGACTCTAGGTATAGCTACAACCGGGAACCATGGAATCAACTACATCATGGAATCAACTTCAACTCCTGGCCTCCTTGTGTGTCCAAGAAGAACTGTGCTCCCCAGGGTCTGGAAAGGCTGCTTGGTCTGAAGTAGATTTGCAGGCCCTTCTTTCTAGGTGCCGCTGGGTGGCCTCAACCTTCCAAGCATGCTATTAAAAGCCAATCCGTCACCTGTGTGCATCACTGAAGACACACAGACACAGGGAGCAATGCCCTGGCTGGGGCACTGGAACAGCGCTGGCATGCAGTGAGTGCTGCCCAGTTAGCGAACAGGTCTTCCCTTGGTACTTTCTCAGGTCTGTGTGAAGCTTTCTAAGCATCCAGAGTTCTCAGCCTGATTCTACTGCCAACTTGCAGTGTGGCTTCGAGCTAGTCTCTTGCCCTCTCTGGGCTTGATAACAAAAGCAGGGCAGGCCAGCCACAAATATCGTGTGGCTAGCAGGGGAAAGCAGTTGAGGACACAATTGCAGATGGAGTTCATCCTTTGGACTCATCGCCCCTCCTCCCTAACACCCCCCCCCCCACTACACACACACACCTTTTCAACTGCACCAGATGGGTTTTAACTTTCCGGCACCAGAAAAGCAGACCTTGAGTTTTTTCCTTTATGGAATGTAGGCCATCCCTGCTTATGTGTCACATTCAGTCCTCGTTCTTCTCCCTACTCTTGTCCCTCCTCCAGTCATCAACAAGTGACTGCAGGGCGGTTTCCCAGCAGGGCTGTGCTCAAAGATTCATAATGCTGGGTTTTCCTTTAGTTCTCCACAGTCTTGGGCTTGGAACAATCCAGGCATTTCCTTATCAAATGCTCATTTTAGGGGGGAAGGACGGGGGCACTGGAAACACCACATGGGGCTCAATCCTTTTCTGCACGTGTGTGAGGGGTTTCCAGGAGTTCGAATTTCAACTTAAGTGATTTATTTTTTGTTGTTTAATCGCGTGCCTGTCATCTGCTGGACATTTCTTCTACAGTGTTTTGTTGTTGTTAACCCCATTTCTAAGATCAGAGATAGAAGGGTCAGGCACAATAGGCAGTTAAATTGACTCAATATGGGGTGTGAATCTGCTTCTGTCTGGTTCCTCATAGCCCTCAGTCATTTTAATGCAGGTGTTGTGAAGGGTGTGGGTTCAGCAGCCACACACTGCCTCATCTCGCCTCCTCGTTGATAGGCTGTGTACCCTTATGTGAGTTGTTTAATCTCCTACCAAGCTTGTGAGAGCACTACTTTTATTAGCTTCATTTTACCGAGACTGTGAGAGGTCAGGGGAGTGAAGGCTTACATATTGCCAGGCATATAATATGCTAATGATAGTCAAGATATATAACTAAGCATTTCTCTGTTCTTGGTTCTGTCAGTACCTGGTGTGGCCACAAAGGAGAAACCTGGTTTCCTGCTATTTTGAGCATCTAGTGTGAATGGCAGGAGATAAGTCACAAGCTAATGAACCCTTGTGGTGTAGTGGTTAAGCACCCTGGGCCCGGCTATCAAAAGATATAGTGTCCAGGGTCTTAAAGACTGGAAGATAAACAAGGGGCCATCTAACTAAGAAACAACAAAGCCCACATGGAAGAAGCCACCAGCCTATCTCGACATGATCGCTGAAGACAAAGCGGGTGCATAAGCAAATGCGGGCATGTTTTCCTGATGTGCACTCACCCTTTACATAAAACTCTCTCTTATACATACGCGTTTCTGTGGATTTGTTTCGCTAAGGCACCCAGACTAACATAAGCAGCATGGAACGCATTTAAGAAGCCTAGACAAGGGCAGGGCAGGATATTTGGAGGGACTGGATCCAGAATTAGAGAGGAAGGGGTCCTGGAGGTGAAACGGGCTGCTAGCTCCCTGTCCCAAGGGGGACAATGAGACTGCTGGCTCCCATGAAGATTTACAGTCTTGAAAACTCCATATAGGGTCACTGTGGTTGGAATCCACTGGACGGCAGTGGCCTTTTGGGATTGAAGGTGGAAGCCACCAAAGAGCCTGCGGGGAGTGTGTGAACTTCTGGAATACAGCGAACAACCTCTGCACATCTGCTTTTCGTGCTGCCCAAGTCATGCATTGACATTTGTCCAAAAGTGAACCATCACAGCTGCTCTCTCAGGAAGCTGGGGGCTGAGCCCGCTGGTTCCACTCTGTCAGCATTTCTGGTCCGGGTACCTGCCCTCTGCCCCGGCACAGGCAATGGGCTTTTGGAAGCAGTGCTCCCTGGGTAGTGGGTGTGATTTGGCTCCTCTGGCCTAACATGATGAATGCTGAGAGGGGGTGGATACTAGGGGGTTAAGCTCCCTGACCTTTCCCTAGCCCAGGGGAAAACTTACTATTTAAAGTAAGTTTTAGACAGAATCTTTAGAAAGATAAATTGTTTACTTAATGTACACAATTACTCCCCAACACATCTGTTTTGTGTCTGCTCAACTCAACCTCATAGGCTATGGATGACCTTGAGCAAGTTTTTAAAGTCACAATGGGTTTCTACCAGGATTGAGAGTTCAGCTCTCTCAACTCTCCAACTGGTTATTAGCACCATAGTCTCATTTCTATTTATGGATTTACTTTGTTTGAGGGAAAAAAGACTCCCAATTCAACTTTATTTTATTAGGAACTCCTTTGCTATGTTTTACACAAGAAAAAGGCACAAACCGCTGTTCTGGATGAAGGAGAGCATCTGCATGAGGCCCCAATGGTGTCGGAAGGACCCACAGCCACAGTTACTTAAATAAAATGACACTCATTCTGTCCTGCTGACTCTGACTCATAGTGACTCTGTGTAGGGATCCTGAAGTTGCTACCTTTACAGGAAGCAATAACCTCATCTTTCTCCTGTGGAATGACTAGTGGCTTCGAACCAGCGATCTTGCTGTTAATAGTCCAACACTATCCAGCATCACCACCTGAGCTCCTGAAAGCTTAAATGAGACATGGAAAACAAACACCTTTGTCACAAAACTGTCCCTGAAGACGGATCAATTCATGGAGTTGCGGGAGGGCCTGTGAGAGCATGAGCGGGACCTTCATTGGGATGTGCACACGACCGTATATCGCTGAGTCTGGCCCGGGGAGTGGACGCAAGCTTTCCACTGCCGGTCAGCAGTAGGAAAGAACTCAATGGTGGCTGAATGTGTGGCCCCTCAAAATGGATTTAGGGTCTCCACATAGACTCTCACTGTGAGCCACAGCCTATTGCTCAAAATTTAAGCTTAAATATGACTTAAATGCCTAACATTCTGTTTCCTTAAACTAGAGTACTGCCAGGATCAACTAGAGGCCTGGATGACCTATCAGGTCTGAACAACGATCTCAAATCACTTCACATGATCCATTCCACCAGTCATGTCACCAGTCACACCTCCTCACTTACCCATTCCAGAGACTGTGCCTGTATAACCTATCGACTAACACATTCCCACATGTTGTGATTATGAAACCAACCATCATGCTGGAATAAGGACCAATCACGATGTAAGGGGCAGGGTCAATGGGAAAGCAAGATAGGGGCTGAGGGGAGCCAAGAGGGTCCCGTCACTCAATCCCTAAACCTGATCTAATGTCACTAGACTGGGGTCTTCCTCACATCTCAAGGGCACCCGATTCATGATTGAAATGAATTGTGCTTATTCAATCTTTGTTCTGCTTACCGTCCTGCTATGCTGCCTCCTCTTCTTGCTTTATGTGTGTGGCTCCCTCTGTTGTGGTGACAAATGGCTTGAGAGGGATTTGACATAGGGAGAAAGCCCACCCACATCAACTGTCACCAGAAGCAGACACTAAGTTCATTTCTCTCACCTCACAGAACTATGCACATCAGACACTGGTAGAGCTGCCCGGAAGGGGAACCCTTAGTGCAGTGGTTCTCACCCTGTGGGTTGCGACCCCTTTGGGAGTCATATGACCCTTTCACAGGGCTCGTCCAATTCATAACTGTAGCAAAATTACAGTGATGAAGTAGCAAGAAAATCATTTAATGGTCAGGGGGTCACCACAACAAGAGGACCTGTATTAGGAAGGTTGAGAACCACTGCCTGAGTGTGCTTAGGACTTTGCTGCCCTCAGGGTCACCAGACATTCCTGAAGGCAGAGTCACTGCAGGAAGCCCTTCTGGGAAATGCCCTGAAGCCAGGTCTCAACCAACTCCATCCACCCTCACCCTCCTAGATCCTAATCATAGGCTGCATGGAAATGCTCCCTGCCACTTCAAAGACTGTAAGTCCATGGGAGCAGAAAGCCTTCTCTTTCTCCCTTGGAGTGGTGGCTGGTGAGTTCAAACTGCTCACCTTCTGGGTAACATAACCCACAGACCAGCTCCCCCTGAGCTCAGTTAGGTTTGCCACACAGCACACATTGTTGGGAACCTTCTGAAGTAGCTGTGCCATGTGCAGGTTGGGGGATTTCGCACAAGATGCAGAATTCCACCCTCTCTTGGAAAAAATAATTTTTGCAATAGCCTTGTATTCTCTTCTGGATCTGAGTAGCAGCTACTCTCATGCAGTCCTAGCACATACATGCTAGGTCTTACGCCGAGTCTGCTCCATGCTTTCCTGTGTCCTATGTGGCGCTGTAGGCACCCAAGGCATGGACTCTGCAGCCTGGGTTCAAATCTCTCCTTTCCACTTCCTCACTGTGTGGTCATAGGCTCATGACTTTATCATCCTGTGCCACTGATTTTTCATCTGTAAAATGAGGCAAGAATAGAGTCCACACATAGGCTTCTTAAGTGAAATAATTGAATTATTATATACAAAAAGCTTAGAACATTGCTCGGCATCTTGCAAATACTGTTAGGTAGCTTAGCATAGGGAGTGGGTCATCCATTACATATGCTCAGGTTCAAACTTCCGGCCAGGAAGGGGTGGTACACCTAGGTGGGTGTTACACCTGGATTGGCCCATCTGAGCCAGGTGAATTCAATCCAGCCAATGGGGTTGACCAGGACCATCAACCATGCCTCCCTGTGGAGGAATTGAAAAGGCAGGATCTTGACCTCTCCGATGTCTCCCTTCCCCCACTTTTCTGTTGTCCGTTCCCCAGGGAGGAGGTCACATGTAGATACTTGTAGTCGGTTTCCTCTTTCCAATCCACCCTCCCTCTACCCTCCCACTATCACCACTCACAAATTATCAAGGTTTCTTGAGGGATGGGGGAGTGGGGAGGAAGGGGTAAAAATGATGACTCGATTGATGCCAGGGGCTTAAGTGGAGGCAAATGTTTTGAGAATAATGAGGGCAGTGAGTGTACAATGTGCTTTACACAATTGATGTATGTATGGATTGTGATAAGAATTGTATGAGCCCCTAATAAAACGATTTAAGAAAAGAAAGAAAAGGCAGGATCCTGGAGCCCACGTAGTGACTTTCTCTCCAGCAGCTTCTAGGCAAGCTGTGCAGGGGTGAGGGGCCCTGAGGTGCCTGTGTAAACCTGAAACTTCTTCTCTCAAAAAACTCACTTGGATCACAATCCAGGCTGCGGAGTGAATTCTTTCTCACGCGAAGCCAAGGACTGAGGTATATTTCTCCCACGAGTGATCTAACAATAGTATCTCTTATTATATCATTAGGAGCCCTGGTGGTGTAGTGGACTATGCATTAACCTGCTAATCGCAAGGTCAGGGGTTTGAACTGACTAGCCCCTCCGTGGGAGAAATATGAGGTTGTCTATTTCTGTAAGGCAATGGTTCTCAACCTTCTGAATGCCGCCACCCTTTAATACAGTTCATGTTGTGGTCACCTGCAACCATAAAATTATTTTCATTGCTACTTTATAACTGTAATTTTGCTATCGTTATGAATTGGATGACCCCTGTTAAAGGGTTATTTGATCCCCAAAGGGGTCGCGACCCACAGGTTGCGACCCCTGCTGTAAGGATTTAAAGTCTCAAAACCCCAAAGGGGCAGATCTTTGTCCTATTGGGAGTCAATAAAATGGTAGTTAGGTTTTTTTCTGCATCAGTATCAGATTCTGGTGGCAATCTCAGTCATCCTGCATTGTGGTCTGGTTTGAACTCCGGAAATGACTGCCCTGGTTTGAGGTGAGGGCCACGGTGCTTCAGTGGTAGACCTCTCATCGACTTTCACCGGGAAGACCCGGGTTTGATTTGCAGCCAATGTGCCCCAGACTGTCAGTGAAGGTTTGTGTGTTGCTATGACACTGAGCAGGCTTCAGTGGTGTTTCCAGACTGAAACAGAATAATGAAGAAAGACCTGATCATCCCCATCCACACATTGACCTATGGCCCACCACTGTTGGCTTCCTCTCCCAGTCCTGGTGGTAGCACAGATTGGCACAGTTTGCTCCACTGCCCATGAGGTGCCCATGAGAGGCTGACGCGACAACCACAGTCAAGATCAACAGCTTAAACTCCATTCTGGGTCTATGGAAACAAGAACAACCTTCTGAATTGAGGTCGCATTGCTATTTGGGACTGGGAGGATGCCTTTGTGATATGGATTGCACTCTGGATCCTAAGGGGGACTTTAAAACACAGTCACATAGCAGCTCTGGAAATTGCCATAGTGAGAAGGCAGGTTTAAAAAAAAAAAAAAAAAAAAAAGCTTTTACTGGCTTGCTCAAAGGAGGCTGCGGGTAGATTGGGGGGTGGAAAACTCCTCTGGAAATGGAAAATTTTTTATCCTTACATATGCATCATTTCTTCTGGTCCTGAAAGAAAACACAAAGCAGACGAGAGGAGGAAACGGAGACTGGCAGTCATCTTGTTGGTATTCCCACAGCACCCCCTCCTTAAGCGCTTGCTGCCATCTCATCCAACTCCACTCAGTGTATTTTCACCCGGCAATGATGCAGAAATGTCTGCGTACTCCAGTTTTATTGTAGTCGGGCAGCGTTTATGGCTTTGACGTTCAACTGAGCATGGCAGGACGTCTAGAAGCAATTATAACCGCATCTGCTCTGTCTGTGCGATGGGCAGGCAGTGACGGATTCCCAGCCTCCGGAACACTAGTGTTCCCTCCCAGCTCAGGATAATGACGGTGACACTCGGCCCCCTTGTTGTCTGGGGAGCTCAAGGAGCTCTCCTCTGAAACCTCAACTTATGGGCATTTCTTTGAGTGAAGACATCAAATTAGTGACTGGAAAGGAAGGCGTAGGAGATGATTATTGGCCACAAGACAAGCCTCAACCGCCTCCAGAGAGCATGTCTCCTAAGTGCAAAGTGTGGAGAGGGAGGAAACAATTGATCACAAATGGAATAGACTCTGAGTCTCGCCACACAATGTGTGTGTGTGGTCACTGAGGCGGCAACATTATGACTGGGGATGGATACGGTTTGTGCAGCCGTGATTGCCATCCAGAATGTGGCATGCTATTGTGAAAAATGATTTTTTATTCTGAGCAAATCTCTGCTTCCACTTGCTTTAATGCTTCGCCGGAGAGCAGGGGACTCTGGGAGGGGTGGGTGGCGCACAGGGCTGGGCTGACCTCAGGAACTCATGTGTAAAGGGCTTTTTCTCACTTGGAAGCAGGCTGTTCTTTCTGGTAAAGCTTGTTTGTGAACCTTGCCACATCTGCGTCCGAAGAGGGAACTGAAGGTGACAAATGCCACGAGGAGCCCCGGGCACATCTTGTTTCATTTGAATCCCAGTTTTACCTTTCCTCCTTTCTGGGTTCTGAAGCATCAGATGGGTGCCAAACGCTTCCACGGACAACTAAAGCTGAACAAGGTGGAGGCAGATGAAGAGCAACGGGAGGTTGGTGTTTGGGAGACTGAATACTTGGGCTTCCTAGGCCAGTCCAGTTGGTGGTTAGAGCCCTGTTTCAGATTCCACTGTAATCTCCTAGTGTCCAAGGACCAAGTGGCTCCTAAGTCCAGAATTTCTGTTACATGTGTCACCAAGGAGGAGTTGGGCTAAAATGCATTGAAGAATAAAGCAGGAGCTTGGCTTATGAATCCACTCTCTGATTCTGAAATTTCAAAGGCTCCGTGCACAGACATTTCAACACTGAAAGCACAGCAGGGAAAACCAAAGACTTGGGCTTCCTCCTTGTCCCTCTTTTCGGGCTTTTACGGTTTTCCAAGGCGCCTCCCTGAGCCGAGTGTTGTATAGGTCAGGTTTAAAGATGTCCTAGTTCCGAGGGACTTGCTGTTCTGCTTTCTTTTTCAGGGAGACCTGGTTTCTTGTCTTGTGGCCAAACACAGAGCACAGATGTCTGTGGGCCTCCTCCCTTTCCCCTGACCTTTGCTCTCTTCTCTGGATACACTACTGACCTGTTCTCCCTTACAAGATCTGAACTGCTCACAAACTTCGATGAATTCTCATCCTAGCAAGAAGCATCTGAGCATCTTATTAGAGCCTGTATGAGTTCTGTTCTGGATGCTTATTTGTGCAACTTCAGGGTCTGGCATGGAAACATTCCATGTCCACAGACCCGCACAAATAATATAAACTCCAACAGTAGTTTAAGGTTTAAGGTGGTAACAGGGAACGCTGGGGCCTGTGGCTCCTGGTGAACCTCACAGGCTGTCTAAAGGGGCTACTTCCATCTCAATGTAACCATACAGGAATGTAGACCTGTTAGGTAGCAAGACAAGGGGTTGTTCCTCTCCATGCTTAGGGGGCCCCCTACAGGAGGTTGGAAGCCAACGCAGGCTAAAGGGCATGCACCAATTCAAGGCCAAGCCAGGAGAGCTTAATTGACGCCTCACAGCTGAAAGCCCTTAAAAGGCTGGAACCTTCCCTTCAGCTGCTTCTCTGCCTTCCGCTCAGCAGGGCTGGGTGTGCAGTGTCATAAGGGTGCCCGTGTTCAGTTAACTGTAACGCCGGAACCTTCTTCTCTCCTGTATATAAACCCACTCGGATCACCAACCAGGCTTTGGTGTGAATTTCTTTCTAGTGTGTAGCCAAGGACCGAGACATTTCCCACCCGAGAAACCTACAGACCCAGACTTACAATAAACCCATATGTGTGTGTGTGTGTGTGTGTGTGATACACACACACACACACACACACACACACACACATATGGCAAGAGGTGAACAGGTCTAGCCAGCAATGGTGAAGAGGGCCCTGGGATTGAGATTGAGAACGATTCTGAAGTAGAATCCATAACCCTTAGAAATGTATTGGCCTGCTATACCAATCCAATTACCCTCAACCTTCTTCAAAGAATTGGAAAAACTGACCACCAACTTCATATGGAGAGGGAAGAAACCCAGAATTAGCAGAGAACTCCTCGAGAAGAAGGACACAATTGGAGGACTCGCCCTACCTGATTTCAATGCCTACTACACAGCTACAGTGGTCAAAACAGCATGGTACTGGCACAATGATAGACACTCAGACCAGTGGAAAAGAATAGAAAGCCCAGGAGTAAAATCATCAGCATATAGACAACTGATCTTCGACAAGGGTCCCAAAAATGTCAAGTGGGAAGCAGATGCCCTCTTTAATAAGTGGTGCTGGAAACAATGGATATCCACATGTAGAAAGTTGAAATAAGACGTCTACCTCACCCCATGCACAAGAATACACTCAAGGTGGATCACAGATCTAGAAGTCAAACCCCAAACCATCAGGACCATTAAGGAGGGAATCGGGACTAATCTCAGCGTACTGGCCCAGGGAGCACATAGGCTCACTGCAACAGGGAAGGGGACACACACAGGTGAATTGGAAATCGACAAATGGGATCTAATAAGAATAAAATGCATGTGCACCTCGAAAGACTTTGCCAAGAGGGTGACAAGGCAACCCACAGACTGGGAGAAGATTTTTAGTAATGACACATCAGACAAAGGGCTCATTACTAAAATCTACAACACCATCGTGACCTGCAAAAAGAGGAAAACAGTTAACCCCCTAAGGAAGTGGGCAAAAGAAATGAGAAGAACTTTCACTAGAGAGGAGATCAATATGGCCAATAAACATATGAGAAAGTGCTCGAAGTCCCTTGCCATAAGAGAAATGCAAATCAAAACAACCATGAGATACCACCTAACACCCCTGAGGCTAGCCCAGATCAGTAAATCAGAGAGCAACAAGTGTTGGAGGGGCTGTGGTGAAGTAGGAACCCTCCTCCACTGCTGGTGGTCGTGTACATTTGTACAGCCACTGTGGAAAGCAATCTGGCGATACCTAAAGAAAATGGAAATTGATCTACCTCATGACCCAGCCATCCCTCTACTGGGCATATACCCGGTTGAAGCAGCAAATAAAACACGACCAGTCATATGCGCTCCAATGTTTATTGCGGCACAATTCACAATGGCAAAGACTTTGAAACAGCCTAAGTTTCCATCGACAGACGAGTGGATTAGCAAACTTTGGCACATACACACAATGGAGTATTATGCAGCACTGAAAAGCACCGATGAGCACATGAAACACGTTATTTCATGGGAAGAGCTGGAAGGAATTATGTTAAGCGAGGTAAGCCAGACCCAAAGGGACAGGTACAACATGAGTCCCCTGAGATAAGTACAATCAGCATGACAGAAATAGAAGAATAAACATCCATCCCACAATAAACGGGAGGAAGCATAGATAGTTGGAGGGAGGACAGGCCACACCTAGGGAGGTACATAAGAGCCCAGCATAAAGAAGGGGTAGTGGGGTAGGGAGAGGGAGAACCGGGAGGGGGAGAATCCGAATGGATGGTATGGGGGGGGGCAGGGTACTAACCCACCCGGGGGAGAGTATCGGTTATGTCCCCACAGATTTGGAACATGCATACGGACCCCAACACGACACACCAAACAAGGAGGACAACGCAAAGTACAGAGGTCTACACAAAGAGGCTGGACGACAAGCCGGCCCAAACCAGAATTAGGCCGACCCCCACACTCGAAGGGAATACCACAGAAAACAAAAATAGATTGTCTGGAGTGGGAAAGGAACTGACCCACCACACCACATCCAGAAGGAAGCTGAAACAAAAGAAGGAGAAAGGACATAGTGGAGTACACCTGGGTCCACCAAGCCCAAAGTCGATAGACCAGCTAGAAGAGCCCATCATACAGAGAGGACCATTCAGCTGACCACACTACGAGATATGACATCCTGCACCAACACATGGCCCTACACGGGACAGCACCTGAGACACAATGGGGGATGGGCAACTGAGCTGACCCCGCCACACTGAGGCAAACACTGGGGACATGCAGTGGAGCAGCGGAGGAAGCAGAGCAAAGGGAGCCCGAGGGAGTAGAAAGGATGGTCTTCTGGGCCAGGACGTGGCGCCTCACAAGCTACACCTAGAAAACACTCCTAAAGGCCAATGAAAGGACCTTGAACTACTAGCAATTTTTTCTTTTAATATTTGCTATCTTTTTGTTTAGTCTTTTTAAATTTGTTTTGTTTTTTTACCCAGTAAATTTTGTATGCTAGTGGCTTTTCTGCTTATCAGCGTGTCGATGTTGCTTCTGTCAAAGTCATGTTCTTATGGGCCACTTGGGCGCAGTCAAAGTCATATCCATTTGTATGCACGTATTACTATGTCAGCAGGTCCACCTAGACAAGATAGGCTGGACAAATAATGAGAGAAGTAAACAACAGGACCAACGGTCCTGGAGGGACATGAGAGCGTGGGAGGTAGGGGAAGGGAGGAGGTGTCGCCCAACACAGGGACAAGGGAACAGCGAATGGTTCAAAACCAGAGGAGGGAGGGGAGGGGAGGACTGGAAGGGAGTGACCAAGAGCAAGGTAACTGAGAGGAACTACTGAATCCAGAATGAAGGCTAAACATGGTAATGGGTCGGGAGGAAAGCGAAAGGAAATAGAGGAAAGGAGTAGGAGGCAAAGTGCATACAGAGAAGCCTAAATACAGACATGTACATATGTAAACATATTTATGATTATGGGGGCAATAGATTTATATGCATATATTTATAGGTTCAGTAGTAGGGTAGCAGATGGACATTGGGTCTCCTCATGCATAATCCCCCAATACAATAGCACCTCACCCTGCTAAGCAGCCATTGCAGGATACCCATCTTCCCGACATGATCACTGAAGACAGCCGTGTGTGTAAGCAAATGTGGTGAAGAAAGCTGATGGTGCCCGGCTTATCAAAAAAAGATATAGCGTCTGGGGTCTTAAAGGCTTGAAGGCAAATAAGCGGCCATCTAGCTCAGAAGCAACAAAGCCCACAGAGAAGAAGCACACGGCCTAAGCGAATACAAGGTGTTGAATGGACCATGTAGCAGATACAAAGGAACAAAATCAATCATTGTGTGATCACCTCTCTCACATAATGGCTGAAGACGAAAGTGTGCATAAGCAAGTGTGGTGAAGAAGGCGGATGGTGCCCGGCTACTGAGAGATATAGCGTCTGGGGACTTAAAGGCTTGAATGCAAACAAGCGGCCATCTAGCCCAGAAGCAACCGAGCCCACACGGAAGCAGCACACCAACATAGGTGATCATGAAGGACAGAGGAGACCAGGTCTCCAACATCAAAGGTGGGGTGGTGGTGAGAATCACATCACCGTGAAAGAGGGGGAGTGCATGATGGGGACCCAACGCCCACCTGTAGACAGCTGGACACCCCTTCCAGAGGGGTAGTGAGGAGGAGATGGGCCACTCAGGGTTCAGTGTAGCAACAATGAAACTCAAAACCTTCCTCTAGTTCCTGAACGCTTCCTCCCCTCCCAATCATCATGACCCTAATCCTACCTTGCCTTGTGGACCTGGTTATACCAGAGGATGTACAGCGGTGCAGTGGGGATCTGGAGGCACAGGGAATCTAGGACAGACGAACCCCTCAACACCAGCTGTGGGAGTGGCGACACCAGGAGGGAAGGGCATGTAGAAAGGGAGAACCGATCTCAGAGATCTATGTGTAACCTCCTCTCTGGGAGATTGGCAAGGGGGAGGCGGGTGAGGGGAGACGCCGGGGAGTGTAAGATAAGATGTAATAATTATTTATAAATTATCAAGGGACCAGGGGTGGGATCGGGGAGGGAGGGGGATGGGGAAAAAAAAAGGGAAACCGAGCTGATTCCAGGAACCCAAGTGGAAGGTGAATTATGAGAGTGATGAGTGCAACGAATGTATAAGGGTGCTTTGCTCAATTGATGTATGTACAGATTGTGATAAGAGCCTTATGAGCCCCAATAAAACGATTAAAATAAATACATAAATAATGAAAGAAAAAAAAAAGAAATGTATTGGCCTTAGGGGAGGGGCAAAGAGGGCTGGATTGAGAAAGTCTGTGGCATCCAGTTCTGACTTGACTTTTGGATCCAGAATCTTTCAGGAGTCATGGCCTTGCCCTCCAGCCAGAACTTCCAATAACCGTCTTCTCAGAGCCTTGTTAAATTCTCATAATACGTTACACCTGCTATCCTGTGAGCAGCTACCAAACCCAGGCACTTTTTTCTTTCTTTTTTTTTTTTTAAACAGGAACAATAAAGTTTATTGAACCGTAGCTTAGTACAGGCGCTGGGGTTTCCCCACGGTGCTCTTAATGTACAAAGCACGGATATTCTGCCAATTCTTCTTCAGCAGCGAAACCAAAAAGTTGACAGCCAGGTGGATGTTGTACACGAGTTCATCATCTGTCATCTTCACATGGCCAACTGCCACTGCCAGACACAGCACCTTCTTCATCTGGAACTTGACGGTGGACTTCACCTCGTCGACCTTGGCCACCATGTTCTCATTGTGGGTCAGCAGGGAAGGGAATTTCCCGGCCTTGTTCAGGCCCGGGCCCAGAATTCGAGGAATCTGCTTGATCAGGGTCTCTGAGGCCAAAAAGGCATCATACTTCTTGACCAGCTTTCTGACCAACTTCTTATTCTTGTTGAGCTTCTTGAGCGCCTCGATGTCCATGTGAGGGATCTCCACGGCCTTCGCTTGTCACAGTGCTGCTGGTCCCCAAGGACACACACTGAGAACTTGGGGCACGGGGTGGACTTAAGCCTGACGGTGCCAGAGAAGCATTTGTCCTTCTGAGGGTCGTAGTTCTTCAGGCTGATCTGCAGCTCCACCGTCTCCAAAAACTTCCGGCGCTTGCGCTGCTTCCTGTGCAGGACTTCCCGCACCGCCTCGTAGAGGGTGTCGCGAGAGACTTTGGTACTCATGGTTCCTAGCGCTGCGGCAACCGGAAAAGAGACCCAGGCACCTTTTTCAAAGACAAGCTCACTCTCTCTACCCTTAAGAGCAGGTAGTTTTTGGATGATGGATATGAGATACCACAGAAGGCAAATCTGTAATCTTCCATGATGCCCAAAACATGCTGTCACAACCAGGACCCATGACAATCCCTCAGTTTCCTAAATTGCTTCACTGTTGCTTTTTAATTAATATATGACATTAACTTGTCATATATTGATAACAGGGAGGACCCTGAACTAGATGAATAAATTAAAGCTCTCCTCATCCTGTGCTTTTATATGAATGTGTTAATTATTTTTGTCATTAGGGAGAATGATGGAGGGATGGAGCAATACCAAACGGAGTTTGACAAAGTGTTGTGTTTGCTGCGGGAAACATGGTGCGTGTCAGATACAATCCGTCACCCAGTGAGTCTGCAATTAACACCAAGGGACCAAGGTAGGATTCCCGGTAATAAATAGCCTTCCTCCCAGATGATAGTAGAGACCCAGCAGGACCCACTGTTGTGTTGTAGCAGTTGTACACGGGACCTTATGGGAGACAGAGCTGGTGTTTGAAATGAGTTTTGTTTGTCCCCAGTTGGCTCAGATTTGTTTTTTTAGATAGCATAATCACTAACATTTAAACACAGGGTGATGTCACGTAACAATCTGCAGCTTCTGAGAAATGGAGAGGCCCGACTTTGCTGGTTGACAATGCACCTCTGGAAGACAAGGGGGACCACAGAGGGACTGGGGGGGGCAGGCAGATGTGGTGATCGGAGTTTGGAATCCTTGTTTTCCACGTAGAGGTGGCAAGGAGTTCAAGGGTTCAGAAATTGAGGAGGGAAGTTCCAGAAGACAAGTCTGTGTGGTCCATAATAAACCAATATAGGGGTTGAGATTTCAATCCGTTGGCTATTTATTTTGTGCCTGGTAGCCAACCAGCCCAGAATTCCTGACCTCGCCGACCGTGTGAAACAAGGACCATTCCAGAATTACATAGAAGCAAGCATGGAAGCAAGGGCATCCACCACCCTGAATGCGTAGGGGTCAGGAACCAAGTGCTTTCTGTAGAACAGCCCCAGAAGGCAGACCTTTGGCTGGAAAACCTGTTAGGGAGCTAGCATAGGGACTGGCAGGCCCATTACACAAGCTCAGAGGTCTGAGCTACCGGCTCATGAAGTAGAGGCTCACTGCATGCTCAGAAGTTCAGGTTTCCAGCCAGCAGGGGGAGCTATGCCTGGGTGGGCGCTGTACCTACATTGGCTCACCTAGGCCAGGTGAATTCAATTCAACAATACAGCCAATGAGGTCGAACTACGTCATCGACCACGCCTCCCTAACCGCTCATAAAACTCAAGAGGATCCCAAACCAGGCCTCGGCGTGAGCTGTTTCTGGCGTGGAGCCGAGGACCGAGGCACACCTGCCCCAGGTGAGGTCCAACAGAAGCGGTGATGTTCGAACAGAAGCGGTGCTGTGTGACTGGAAGCTATGAGGTAAGCCGGGCCCAGGAGTGGGCCTTCCCATGCTGGTCTCACGGGTTGTGGGCCCCTCTGGGCTCCTTTCACCTCACCACCCTTGGGAGAATTCTTGGGTTGAGTTCACCTGGCCTAGGTGAGCCAATCCAAGTGGCGCCCCACCCAATACGGTGGAGGCCCCTGGGGACGCTTGTAGCGTATTGCCGCAGCCCCAGCCTTTTGTGTCGGTCTTTGCGCCATTTCTTGCTGGTGTCAGTCTTTGCGCCGTTTCCTGCTGGTGTCGGTCTTTGCGCCGTTTCTTGCTGGTGTCGGTCTTTGCGCCGTTTCTTGCTGGTGTCGGTCTTTGCGCCGTTTCTTGCTGGTGTCGGTCTTTGCGCCGTTTCTTGCTGGTGTCGGTCTTTGCGCCGTTTCTTGCTGGTGTCGGACTTTGTGCCGTTTCTTGCTGGTGTCGGTCTTTGCGCCGTTTCTTGCTGGTGTCTGTCTTTGCGCCGTTTCTTGCTGGTGTTGGTCTTTGCGCCGTTTCTTGCTGGTGTGCGGGACTTGATGTGCCTCTCTGTGCCTGCCTTCCCGGGCTGCATTTGGGAGGGGGCTGGGACGCTGCTGCCTGGAGGCTGGGAGGATTTTGACTCCCAAAGCCTTCTCGAGGCTCAGTGTAAAAGTTTATTTGGACTCGAAAACAGAATCAAAGACCCAATTAATTAAGTTTTAGAAGCAGGCTTTATTGCGAACTTGTGGCGGGTTCAGCAACTCAGGGTATTGAGCTATTGAAGCCACGCCAGGGAAAAAATCCTGGCGGCGTTTTTATGCCCACTGCTGGCAGGCACAGCTGGGGAGAATCATAGCTTGGGGGGGGGGTGGATCTGCGCACACAGGTGCTTCCAAAGGGAGAAGGTCGTTAATCTTACCTACATATGTCAGGGACGCGTGGAGTGACCATATCTTCAGAAAACCTTCTGGCTTTGGGAGGAGCTGGTTCCAGGAATTTGGGGTTGAGCAGAGGAGGGGAGGTCAGTTAGGGGTCAGTCTTGAGAACTAAAATAGAGTCTGTTGTGCCAAGACAGGACGTTTTAGACTGACCCTATAGGGAAAAGGGACAACATTAGTCCATTTCTGTAACTGCTTCCTGTGGGTAGTGGGCGAAGAGCAAGGGGAGGGGCTTTTCCAGGCAGAGTACTGGGAGTTGCGGCCTGGCACAGGGTGGAGAGGTTGTTGTTGCTGGTGGACTGCTATACGGGTGATTTCGCGGAGTCAACTTTGCAGGAGCTGAATGAGACAAGGAGCAATTAAGAGCAAAATTACTACTAAAATTATGGGTTCTAGTATGGGGGCTAGGAAGGAGTACAGAGAAGAGTTCCACCAGGAAGAGGATCCGTCTGTTCTGAATCTGTTGTTTTGCAGCTCACGGTTTAGCTTGTTGAGGGTCTGGACTCTAGTTTCCACAATTCCCAGCTTATTGATGTAATAACGGCATTCCTCCTGGAGGAATTAGCAGGTTCCTCCTTTTTCAGCAGTGATGAGGTCTAAAGTGCAGCGGCTCTGCAAGGCAACTTGGGCAACAGAGGTTGTTTGTTTCTGCAGGGAGGCTAGAGATTTGGCAGAGGCATCAACTGCCAGCTGGAAGCGTGTGGATAACTTGTCTGCTGTGGTGATAGAGGTTCTAAGGGTCCCGCCGCTGAGTCCTACTGCACCTGCTGCTGAGGCTAAGGAGATTCTCACTGCTATCGGAAGAAAAACTGCTCTTTTAGTTTGGCGACTGTATACCTGGATGTATTTGTCCTGGACCTCAGCCGGAGTGTATGTAGTGAGCTGCGGAACCAGAGTGACGGGCAGGCACAAAAGGGTAAGGTAGAACTGATGTTTAAATGCTTAGTGTATAGTTGCACCAAAAGAAAATTTTTTTCTGGCGCTGTTAGTGGTTTGGAGGGGATTTGGGTGACATTACATGTCTGTGTCGATGGATTGGAGTAGCAAAAGGGCACTTGAGTGTTTTCTGGTTGGATGTACAGAGGAATATTGGGGATGGTTATGGGTTTTGTGGTCTTTACGTTGGATGAAAATGACAGGGCAGGACCTGGTACTGCTACCAGAGGAGGGCGTTCTAGGGCTGCACACATGCAGCAGGTGGAGAGGTTGGCTAGTCCAGCAAAGTGGCGATGGCCAGTCCCTGCTGTAGCAGGGTAAGCTGGGAGAAGGGAGACTCAGAAGGTTTAGAAATTTGCTTAGTGAGTTGAAGGTCTTGGATCTGAATATTACAGTGGATGGTGGATTGGACCTGGAGTAGCGACCTCCATACATAGAGTTTGGCGTCTGGAAATTTCTCTCGGCGAGTGGCGTACCACGCTCCTGGAACCAGAGGTGTCCAGCGGCTATCCCAGGGGTCTGGGATTGTGAGAGTGTATTTAGATTTATGGTAGTAGAATCATCCCTGGGGACAAAGGGAAAGGTAAAGTATCTGGCAGGAAGACCAAGGACACCCTACATTTTTCTGTATTCACCTTTTTGCACATTGGGTAGTTGCCTTCTGGTCATACAGGTAGCAAATAATGGGATCAGCTTTTCCTTGATGCCGCTTAAAGTCAGTGAAATTTAAGTATATGGGTGTTCTGCACCCTGTGGGTGGGCAGTCAGCGGTGGCCAGCAAATAATCATAACGCTTAGTGCGGGCGTAATTGGTATAGTTTTCAGTCAAGTAAAATCGCTAGCAAAAGGGGAAATTATGTTAGGTTTAGCTGGCTGGCTTGGTGAGGCGAGTGAGGCGGAGAGACATAGGACCACTAGACTGAGTCAGACCACTGGGAGCCATGGTCAGAGTTCACTGCTGCCTTGACTCGGGACAAATGTACCCAGGAATCTATTCCAAGACCCTTGACTGCCAAGGGAGTAGTGAGCACTACGGTGTAAGGGCCTTCCCACCGGGGTGCTAAGGGTCTGGGTGCTAGGGATTTAATTAACACAGCATTTCCAGGATGCACTGGTTTTTGGTGATCAGCAGAGGTCGGAGATGGTTCAGGGATGGGGGAGTTTTCGTGTTGTCTAAGAAGGTTGCGGAGCAAGGACAAGTATGGAAGGTACGAAGCTAGCAGAGGGCAATCAGTTGCAGGAAGAGGCGAGAAAAGAAAAGGTTGTCCGTAGAGTATTTTGATCATGGCTGGGGAGGATCTGCACACATAGGTGCTTCAGAGGGGTCGTTAATCTTATCTATATGTGAGGGAGGGGTGGAGTGACCATATATTCAGAAAACATTCTGGCTTTGGGACGAGCTGGTTCCAGGAATTTGGGGTAGAGCAGGGGAGGGGAGGTCGGTTAGGGGTCAGTCTTGAGAGCTAAGATGGAGGTGCAGGCCTCAAAATGGAGTCTGTTGCACCAAGACTGGGACACAGTGGTGTGCTGCGGCTCCGCCAATCAGGATGGCTGGGAGCGCCCACATCTACCCTGTTGGTTTGGGCCGGTCTCTGGCTGGGTGGTTGGCTCCAGGCTGGCTTTCGGCTAGGCCACAATCTGCGGCTTCCATTTTCCCAGCCACATGACTCCACTCCCAGGCAGAATGGCGCCACCTGTGTCTGTTGTAGCTACTGTCTCTTCCCAGAAAGAAAGCCACCCAGACCGCGGGCAAGTTCAACAGAACAAGTTTTATTTTCTGCGCAGAGACTGTCAGCTCTCTTGAGAGGAGACTGAGTGGCCCCCAGTCTAATTTTCCAAAGGTTTTTATACTTTTGCAATGTGCAGGTATGCAAGCAGGTAGAGAAGCAGGGTGTTGCAGTTAGCCATTCTTAGTTGAACATTACCTGCTCTGGTCTTTCCTTCCGTACGTTCCCTTGGGCTACGTCTGCACAGCCTACCTCCCCAATATCAGCTAGTTCGTTGACAGTTCATAGCTAGTTTATTTACTGTTCATAATGGCTTCTATCAGCTCAAAATGACTTCTCTTGTCAAGGCTGTTTAAGCTTTGCCCAGAGCTGCTACATTCCCTCCTCTTCTTAGCCGAGTTCAAATCATTGAATCTGCGGTAGCCAGCCCAGTGTATGGTGGGCTCAGCACTAAGAGTTTTATGGTTTGTACTTTCTGTTTGAGGACTGCCACTAGCTTATTGGTTATTATTGGTCCAAACGTGAGGTTTAGCAGGAGGAGGATTAGGGATCCGGCTAGGGGCGTTACTAGGGTGGTTCGCCAGGTTGCCCAATTAAGTAGCTTTTCAAACCAATTGGTTTCTTCATTTCTTTTCTTGACTCTTTCCTCTAATCTTTTCCTAACCAGGGCTAAACTATCTTTAATGATTCCTGAATGGTTTGCATAAAACAAGTTTCTCCTAATGCCATGCACAACACTCCTTGTTTCAAAAGGAGCAAGTCAAGCCCTCGGCAGTTTGGCAACACACTTCTACAAGGGAGTCTAAGGATCTTTCTAAATGGGAAACATGGTATTTTTATCCCTGTAAATCTAAAGCAATTTGCTGACTAAGAGTCTGATAGTTTAAGTTTCCTTGTATTAAAGCAACTGACCCGACTGCAGCTAATCCCATAATCCCAAGCCCCGTTAACAGTGGGACTGACATTGGGGCTCTTTTAGCTCATCCAGAAATTCCAAAGTTATCCCTACCTCCTTCACCAGAACACAGGTACACTTGAGGAATAACATGCACTAGGACACAAATACCCGGGTCTGCTGCTAATACTGGGGAAAGGAGACAGGGTGCTAGTCCTGTGGAACAAGTAAAGCAAGTACCCGTTGGGGCAGATAACAAATAAGGATCACCATTTGGTTCAATAGGAACAGCTTGAAGGCAAAAATCTTGATATTTTGATATATTAAAGGGATAATTAGATGAATAAAAACAGTCTTCGCCCTTGGTAATCTTTTAAAGTGAGCTAGAGTTGAGTCCACTCTAACCTCACCTACAGACTGCTGCTTCGTGTAATCCTTCTTACTAACATTTCTAATTGGATTACGCTCTGCACCAATAGTGCTATTTGTAGCTGTGCCTACCGAGTAAGGGGGAGCAGGGTTCAGACAAAGCCAACAATCAGTTGCGAGGTTAGGATTTGAGTTCATAAATTGGAATACAGCATCCAGAGTATCAAACACAGAACCTTGAGGTGGCTCCTGAATGGGAAGGGCCCTTTGAGTTGGGCTGGCAGTGAACGGGAAAGTTACTGAAGAGTCTGGAGGGTGCGGCAAAGGAATCTTAATGACACCCAGCTGTGGCTCTTCAGGATTTATCACCAGGTTTGGGCCTATTTATGGACAGGAAGTTGCCATATTTTACTTTGCTGCATAGTAAAGGTTGTCCCGGGATCTCTATCATTTACATAATACTGAATTCCCCATGTGTTCCCAGTGAACCCAATAACGCTTGAATCCAGTTCTTATTGGGTTACATTTGGAAACCATACACGTGGTGGGATCAAACCCCTCCGACTTGAGTCCCATTCTTGTAAAAACAATAGGGTCGTCTTTAACAAGTTTCCACCCTGAAGATGATAGTTTCACAACCCTAAGCTGCACAATGGCAATGTCCCTCCCCTTGGCAGTTAGGGAGCCCATGAGCCGGGCATCTATAGAAATGGTGTGTTTGGAGCCTTCTTTCTATAGAGGGTATTCCGCACCCATAGGACGGGATTCCGGTTATGGGCCCCATTGTGCCCTTTACCTTTAAAGGATCCGGAATGCCAGCTCTTTCCTAGCAAATCAAACAAATCAAAGCGGAAACGGGGGTCAGACCCAGTGTAAGAAGTTACATATTCACTGTTGGAGGTTCGAGTAGCAGTCCACAGATGTGTTTGTGGTTGGGCGAAATGGCGGGTGCTGTCAGCAATGCTCAGACAAAAACAATTAAGTTCTGTAAAGCCTTAATTTTGAGGGTTTTTCTGTCTTTCTGAGTGTTCATCTTTTCAGGATATGCTCAGGGAGGGCTTTTTTTGACTTGTGACTGATGAATCCACGGCCCCTTCCCCACTACTTTAATAGCAGTTGGTGTTATAAGTATCACCTAGTATGGGCCAGTCCCCCTAGGTTCTAAGGTCTCGGGTCAGTGCTTCTTTACCCACGTTCAGTCTCCAGGTTGCAAGTTGTGGGCTGCCTCTTCACCTTTCCCTTGGTTGGGCCCAAAATGAAGGTGTCGGAGCAGATGATTTGTCTCACCTGCTGGACAGCCTGCAGGCACTTCATGAAGGAACAAGTAGTGACTTCCATTACTTCTACTTCCTTCAGTCTTGGGAGAATTGGGGAAGGTCTGCCAAACTTAAATTCAAACGGGGTCGTGCTTTTCACATAGGGAGTGCATCGGACTCGAAGTAGGGCAAAAGGTAAAGAAAGGATCAATCCAGTTCTCGCCAGTTTCTAAATGCAACTTAACTAACAATTCCTTTAGGGTTCTGTTTATTCTTTCTACTTGCCTTGAACTTTGGGGCCTATAAGCCCAGTAGAGCTTCCAGTTAATATTTAGAAGCATTGCTAATACTTTAGTAATTTGAGCAATGAATACTGGGCCATTGTTGGACCCCAAGGTGGTGGGAAGCCAAATCTAGGGACAATTTTAGTTACTAATAATTTACACCCAGTGGCAGAAGTGTCCTTCTTTGTTGGGAAGGCTCCCACCCATCCAAAATAGGTGTCCACTAGCACCAGCAAATACCCGTAGCCATACTTTCTAAGTTTGATATCCATAAAGTCCACCTCCCAGAATTCTCCAGGAGTACTACCTCGAGCTTGTGGTTGGGGTTGCTCCTTTTCTTTTCTAGGGATGTTTCCCCGAGCGAGCACAGTGCAAGCAACAGTGGTGTCATCTGCCACCCAGTGTCCAAGCCTGGGTATGTAAAAGTACCTGAGGAGCAACTGAGACCATTTAGAGGATCCTGAGTGCATACCTTCATGTAGTCCTTGAATCAGATCTCTCCCAGAGCTTCTGGCATGAATCTTCTTCCATCAGGATGGAGCAGCCACCTGGATGCTCCGAGTTTCTTTGGCAGCCCAGCTCTTGGCTTACCTTTAGATCATTTTCCGAGTATGTAGGTTGTGGCAGTAACACTTGGGATGGCATGGTCATGGCCATTACCTTGGGGATTTGTGGTATAATCCTGGCATTCGAGATCCACCGGTCCAGGGGACTTGTTAGGAGGGGCTCAACCATAGGTCCCCCTACCCCAGCAATATCCTGCCCCAGTGTAAGCTTCCTAGCTTCTATAACTAGGATGGCCGTGGCAGCCTCAGCTCGCATGCAGCTCGGCCATCCTGCAGTTACAGAGTCTAGTGTGATTGAAAGATCGGCCACAGGTCTCTTTCATGGCTGCAAGTTCTGAGTTAGCATTCCTTTTGCTGTGCCCCTGGCCTCATAGACAATTGGAAGGGATTTTCTATGTCTGGAAGGGGAAGAGAGGGTGCCCATATGAACGACGTTTTTAAGGATTCAAAGGCTTGCTGTTCTACTTCAGTCCATTGAAGTTTTTTCCTTTCCCCAGTACTTGCATATAGGAGTTTGGCTAATCCCTCAAATCCCAAATTCCACAATGGACAGTACCCCACAAATCCTAGAAACTCTCACACCTGCCTCTTAGTCTCAGGGACTGGGATTTTGAGGATCACCTCAGTGCGGCTGGGGGACAAGGTCTGTTTTCCCTCCTCCAGTTGGTAGCCTAGGTATACAGTTTTATTGACACACAGTTGAGCCTCTCTTGCAGATTACCTGGACCCCAATTGGCAAGGACTATTAACAGGTCCTCGGTAGCACTTGGGCATTCCTCCAGGGTTTCGGAGGCCAGGAGGAGGTTATCTTCATACTGGAGCAAGGGGGTTTGGGGGTGTTCCTCCTTGTATTCCTGTAAGTCTTCATTGGGTTGACGTACAGAGGACAAGGGTATGGAGAACAAAGCATCCTTTAAGTCCAAAACAGTATAACAAATTCAGTTTGATGGGATAGTACTCAGGAGGGTCTCGGAGTTTGGTACCGTGGAGTGGACAGTTTCTACCCTCGCATTTACCTCTCCGAGATCCTGCACCATTTGGAAGTCCTCAGTTCCCGGTTTCGGCATGGGCAGCAGGGGAGCGTTCCATGTGGACTTGCAGGGCACCAAAATGCCTGTCCTCTTTAGTCTGCATATGTGAACAGCAATACCCACCTGTGCTTTCCAGGGAGTAGGGTTTTGCTTGACACTCACCAGTGTGGCTGAGCTCAGAAGTTGTACGACCGCAGGCACCTGATGTTCAGCAAGGTCTGGCAGGTTGTTCTCTGCCCAAACAAAAGGAATATCTTTTAGCCATTTATCAAGAAGTTCCTTTGAGGAGGTTTCTTCTGCTCTTTGATAAAACACATATCCCTCTGGCAGTGGAGCGGTGAGCAAAACCTTTGCCTTTTCAAGTTCAAGGGTTAAGGTGGTTGCAGCAGATGAGAAAGTAATCATGGCCACCATTTATCGTAATAAATCCCGACCAATTAGGGGAAAGGGGCCCTGAGGCATTACCAGGAAGGAGTGTGGAACTGTCTCTTGTGCTAAATCTGTTATTCTGGCCGTTGTCCATGGGTATGCTTGGGTCTGCCATGTGGCACCTGTAATTAAAATCTTTCCTTTTGACAATGCACCTGTAGTCTTTTCCAAAACCAAGAAGGTGGCCCCTGTGTCCACCAAGAAATTTACTGGCTGGCCCCCTTTTTGGAGTGTTAGCGTGGGATCCTGGAGGCCAAGTGAAACAGCCCTGACACCTTCATTCAGCTTCTTCAAGCATTATTGTCTCCTGCTTGGGTCTTTCTAGGTGTGAATGAGGCCCGTCCTCTCTAGTGGAGGGTCGTGCACCTCTCCTGGCGTTTTCAAGGGACTGATGTTTCCAATGTCCTTCTTTCCTGCAGTAGGCACATTGATCCTTCTTCGGGGCTTGGTGGTGCCCACAGGTTAGTCTCTCCGTGAGTGGGCCATGCTCTCCTTTTCCTGAGCCTCTGGGGTCTCTCATGGCAATTACTAGTATTTTAGCTAGTTTCTTTGTCTCTGTTGTTATACACTCAATGAGCCACTTCTACCAAATCACTAGGATTTTTCCCTTCAAACCCTTCCCACTTCTTTTTCATGTCTGAGGCAGACTGACTGAATAATACAGGCAATACTTACTTCCCTCCTGTTCTCAGGGGGCTTTCAGGTCAATAGGGGTATAAAGCCCGTAGGCGTCCATCAGCCACTCTAAAAAGGCAGGCGGACATTCTCTTGTAGGAGCCTGAGAATTCTCACTGACCTTAGATAAATTTATAGGCTTCCTAGTGGTTAAGCGGAGGCCCTGCAAGAGCAACTGGTGATATCTGCTTAAGCCCTCTGGGCCTTGCTAGGAGTTTGGATCCCACATTGGTTGTGCAGTGGGGAAAAAAATTTCTCTCAAGTGGGGAGTGCCCGCTGGCTGACCATTAGGTCCATTGACTGCCTTCTGGGCCTCTCTGGAAGGGGTCCCATTCCTCTGATATGAACAGCACCTGGAGAAGTTGCAGGAAATCACCTCAGGTGGGCTGATGAGTATGGAAAACCATATCTAGCAAAGAAATCAGACCTTATGGTTTGTCAGAAAAAAGGGGTTTTGTTGGTTCCAATTATACAAACCCCTGGAACAAAAGGGAACATATACTGAAAAAGGGATTCGGGAGTCTTCCCAGGTTTGGGGGCTGCTTGCCTTAAGGGGAGAATGGCTGCTGCTGAGTGATCTTTCTCTGGGGGTTGTTAAGACATGCCTGCCCTAGTGTATTTGTTGTGGGGTGGGGGGGCTCAAAAAGAGGCTGTGAGTATTCCTCTCTCCGGCCCCTTGGGAACCTGATAGGGTGGCAGCGGCACCAAGGGTCGGAAGCCAGCTCTCCTGCTCCCAGAGTCCTCTTGCAAAATGGGATAAATCAGACAGGTAGGGAAAGGGGGAAGGGAGGGGGGAGGGACAGGGACAGCCTCCACCTTGGTGGTTTTAGGAACTTGGACAGGTTGTTTTTCCGGTCCTGCCATGTTTACTGAAATCTTGGAAACAAGAACTCTTTATGTTGGGGGAGGAAGTAAGTCTTTTATATATGTTGGCTTCTTAGTGGCAATGTCAATCCACACATGAATTTAAGGGATCAGATCAGGATGTCCTGGTTCCCCTTTCTAAGCAGGCTCCGACAGTGGCACTCGGATCTCGGTGCACCTCGAAATGTTGTAGCTACTGTCCATTCCCAGAAAGAAAGCATCTCCGACCACCGGCAAGTTCAACAGAAAAAGTTTTATTTTCTGCACAGGGTCTGTCAGCCCTCTTGAGAGGAGACTGAGCAGCCCCCAGTTGAATTTTCCAAAGGTTTTTATACTTGTGCAATGTGCAGGTGTGCAAGCAGGCAGAGTAGAGAAGTGGGGTGTTGCGGTTAGCCATTCTTAGTTGAACAAAAACTGCTCTTGTTCTCAAAAGCCTTCTGAACATCCATTTCCTTTGGGACATTCCCTTGGGCTACGTCTGCACGGCCTACCACCCCAATATCAGCTAGTTCATTGACAGTTCATAGCTACTTTATTTACCTTTCATGGTGGCTTCTGTCAGTTCAGAATGGCTTCACCATTATCAAGGCTCTTTATGGTTTTCCCAGAGAACCTACATAGCCGCCATGGGGAAACAGGGCCTATGACCCTGGCCAAAATGGTGCCCACCAGTCCAAACACGTGGAAGGGCACTGCCTCGGGAGCTGGTTGATTTAGGCCTGGGAGATAGCCCTGCCTTGTCCCGGCAGCCAAATGTTTCCCTTTTACCCTCCGTTCCCTTTGCCTTTCTCCTGGTTTTTAAAACAAGCTGCTTGAGCCCTATAACACTGAGCAGGACTTTTTTGTAACATTTAATTAAAATGTATCTGGCACCAAAATTATATATTATAAATATGACAATTTGGTTATATTTTTGAAAATTTGTACTTTTAAAATATACTTTGGTTGTTATATATATTGATAACAATGAAAGTAAAGAATAAAAACAAAAAAAATATTATTTCCTGCATTGAAAACTTCAGGTGTTCTAGGGTTAGTGTTCTACCAGTGTAGGTTTGTTCCTTGTTACTGGCTGGTTTTCCGTTGCTCAGTCTTAAGACAAAGGCGTTCGGAAGCCTAGCCTGGGTAACCCTTACTTTTCGGCTTTCAGTGGTGTTTCTTCACGCACTTTTGGGGACAGCTCTTAATATAGCTCAGCTGCCATGATGTTCCAGCCAGAAATTCCAATTTTCCTAAAGGTTCCCTGAGCTGCCAGATGCCCCTTCCCTTCAGAGATTTGAGAGTCTGCTCCTGCCAGCAGGCATCTTGGAAGGCTGTGGGGCCATCCCAAGCAGTGGTCCTCCTAGCTTATTGTCTAGAAAATGGTTGGACCTAAAGTCGCCCACAGTGACTGCTCTTTGACCCTTTGTCTATGGTGGGGGCACCTGTCAGAGGCATCAGTTTAATAGCACACCAGGGGTCTGCTCTGAAGCGGGGTTATTGACCTTGAGGCAGCAAGCTCTAAATAGCCTTGTTTTGTGCTTTCGAGATGGGACTTAGCAGCTTCATACTCAGGAATTGCCCCCTTGCATGAATCCTGTCCAATTGGGATAGAGTTGACACAGAGGCTAGACAAACAAAAGCTGATACACTATGCAACTTTATTTGAGAAAGGAGAATGGTGGCCAGAGAATGGCACACTTTTCCTTCCAACCCTGATTCACCTGGAACAGTTCTGTAGAGTGATGGGAAATGGGCGGAGATGCCAGAATTTAGAGCATTTCTCCTTTTGAGGAGCAGTAGAGACCTTCATCCCCAGTGCACACAGGAACCCCTAAGGCAGGCGTCCTCAAACTGTGGCCCGTGGGGCACATGTGGCCTGACGACATTTATTCCACCCTCAGGGTGTTTTTGCTGCCTCTGCCTGTCCTGCTTAGCAGCCGGCTCGTGCAGTGTGCATAGGAACTTGTTCATAGGTTTTTAAAAAACTATAGTCTGACCCTCCAATGATCTGAGGGACAGAACTGGCCCCCTAGGTAAACAGTTTGAGGACCCCTGCCCTAAGGGATCCTGGACTTAGGGGTTACTATTCTCGCAGCCCTGACACACCCCTGATCATTCTACCCATAGTAGAGGCACCAGGGAAATTTGGTCCCTGGGTAATTTACCAGCCTTTTATTCAAATTGAAGCCAAGAAAATTAAAAATGACTTAGGCAGTTACTCTACTTTTGATTACTGTTGACTCCCCCTGTAGTACCCCAATATTACCATTTAACTCTATAACGCTGAGCATATTTCCATAACATATAAAGAAATGTATATATTAATAGATAGATAGATAAACAGACAGATAAATAGATAGATAACTTTGAAAATAAAGAATAAAAACAAAAACATTTTCCCAAAATTGAAAATTGAGCCATTATACGGTTAAAAAGGATGGGTCTTATCAGCAGGTGTAAGACCTTAGGATCATAAATGAAGCAGTGATCCCACTGCACCTAGTAGTGCCCAAACCCTGTGCCCTCCTAGGGAAATTGTGAATGCTTTAATCCCCGTTCCTGTACTTAGAGTGAACAAACACATGCCTGATAATCCTAAGTATACTTATTTCTTGTGACACTCACCTAACTTGAAGGGAACTACCTCCTCCGAATCTTAGACTTGTCTCACTTAAACTCTTCAACCTTTTGTCTTTTTGTTTGTTTTTCCAGAAGTTCTCAGGTTACCAAGGCCTCCAAACCAAGTGTGCCAGCTGTAGGACCACGATTTCCTGAACAACCTCAACTTTATCCATCCTGGGACCTGAGTGGACAATCCCTTCTGAGCCCCATTTGCCCCTTTTGCAGCAGGAAGTACTTAGAGATGTCGTCGCCCAGTACCCCAAAGATTTGGGTCCATACCTCTTCAGGGGGCAAATGTTAGGTAGCTATCCTAGGGACTGGGGTGTCCATTATGCATGCCCAGAGGGCCAAGGTAGCAGCCCAAGAAGGAGTGGCACACTGTGCGTGCTCAGAGGTTCAGGTTTCCGGCCAGGAAGAGGAGGTACACCTGGGTGAGTGCTGCAACTTGATTGACCCACCAATGCCAAGTAAATTAAATTCAGCTGCTGGGGTTGACCAGGGTTGCCCACCATGCCTCCCTAATGCTCATAAAACCCACTTGGATGACAATCAGGCTTCTACATGCATTCTTTCTCACGCAGAGCAGAGGACCAAGGTCTGTCTGTCCCCAGAGAGATCTGACAAACCCAGGAAGGCTCTTTGGAGGCAGCAGAACTGGACATGAATGGCTGGTGGATACTGTTCAGATGCAGGACTTTCTACTTAGAAGGGTCTAATCCAGCCTGAGATGATCCTTGAATGAGTCCTCTGCCCAGATCTTTTTTTTTTTTTAACGTTTTATTAGGGGCTCATACAACACTAAACACATTCTATGCATACATCAGTTGTGTAAAGCACATTTGTACATTCATTTCCCTCATTCTCAAAATATCCACTCTCCACCCAAGCCCATGGCCTCAGCTCCTCATTCCCATCCCCACCCCCCATGTGCGCTACCCCTCGCTCATCAATCCTTGGTAATTTACTAATTTTTGTCATATCTTGCACTGTCTGATATCCCCCTTCACCCACTTTTCTGTTGAAGTAAAATGTACATCCTTGTAATCAGTTCCCCGTTTCCAAACTGCCCTCCCGCTTACCCTCTCAGTGTCTTCACTCATAATACTGGTCCTAAAGGACTCATCCACCCTGGATTCCCTGTGTTTCCAGTTGCTATCTGTACCAGTGTACATTATCTGGTCTAGCCAGATTTGTAAGGTAGAATTGGGGTCATGATAATGGGGGGAGAGAAAGCATTTAGCAACTGGAGGAAAGTTGTGTTTCATCATTGCTATCTCGTACCTAGTCTTGGCTCATCTCCTCTCTGAGACCCTTCTGTAAGGTATTGTCCAGTGGTCTGGAAATGGGCTTTGGGTCTCTACCAAGCACTCTTCTCATTCCCAATAAGATGTTTTTGTTCTGATGATGCCTGACACCTGATCCCTTCGAAACCTCGTGATCTCATAGGCTGGTGTGATTATTCCATGTGGGCTTTGTTGCTTCTGAGCTAGGTGGCCGCTTGTTTACATTCAAGCTTTTAAGACCTCAGACGCTATATCTTTTGACAGCTGGGCACCATCAGCTTTGTCTTCAGTGTACCTGTGGGGAAGGTGAGCACCATAGAATGCCAGTTTAATAGAACAAAGTATTCTTGCAATGAGGGAGTATTTGAGTGGAGGCCCAGAGTCCATCTGCTACCTTAATACGAAACCTATAAATATATGGACGTAGGTCTATTTCCCCATGCTCATATATGAATATATTTACATATGGACATACTTTTTAAAAGACCTCTATAACAGGCCCTTGCTTCCTCGCTTGCTCTTCTATTTCCGTTTCATTTTCCTCTTGTGCCCACTGCCATGCTCAGTCTTCCTTTGGGTTTCAGTAATTCTTCTTGGTTCCATTACCCTTGATCCCACCCTACCAGGCCTCCTACATCTACCTCACCACGGATATGCATGACTTCCTGTTCTCTTGTTTCTGGGTTTCTTAACACCGCTTCCTTTACGCCCACCTCCCTCTTTCCCATGCCCCACACCCCAGAAGTGTTGGTCCTGGGTTTTGTCCTCCAGATTGGACATCCAGCCTATCTAATTTAGACAGACCAGAAAAGGTAATAACATGCACAAAACCAAGACAAGCAACCCAAAAAAACCAAGACAACAAAAATCCAATGACACTAAAAGAAAACAAAACTAACCAAGAAAGAAAAGCTCATAGTTAGTACAAGGACTGTGTGGTGAACTTTAGGAGTGTTTTCCAGTCCAGTCTGTTGGGGCACCGAGCCCTGACCACAAAGTCCACCTTTGGTATTCCCCGGGGACTTTGATGCTCCGTTTTCTTTCTCTTCCGCTGCACTCCCTTAGTGTCATGCCTCGATGTAGCAAGATCAGTTCGGGCGCAGTTCCCACACTGTGTCTCCAGTGTTGTCCCCTCTAGGGCAATGGGACTTTGAGGGACGTTTCTCATCGTGGGGCTGCCCATGTGGTCTTTTCTGTGGACTGGCTTCTCTGATTGGGAACATCATCCTCAAGGTATAGTGGGCCAGGATGTGCTCCATTCTCCCCTCCTCCCCCTTGTTCTGCTCTGTGTTCTCTGATCAGATATGTCCCTCTCCGCGAGCTGCAGCTCCGGTGCCATCCTGTGAAATACAATCTTTGGGGGCTGCAAGGAGGTGGGAGGGGGGGCATCAGCTCAGATCTTTTGAGAGTCCAGGAGATATTGACTTCTCGATGGGCACAGTTCTGTGGGGCACCGTGCTCTTGGTCCAGACGCTGGTTGTGAATATGACTTTGTTGTTAACCAGTTGTGTGTCTCTGGGTCAACTCCTGTGTGTTTTTGAGGGAGTTTTCTCATCTGGAAAGTAAATGTACTGGATTATCCAGAAGCCCATGTCAGCAAGTTATTGAGAGGGGTTAATCAGAGACTGTTTCATATAGTGTGTATCTGCGCGCTGCATTTGAGACCTGGGGTGGCAATTATGAGCTCAGAATAGAGATGGTGTCCAGTAGGTGACAGACGTGGCTCCATATTGAAACAGGAAGCCCACTGTGGAGATTTGGTCCTTCCGTTGATGGCCACCGGCCACCTAGTCTTCTCCTGCTATAACTGCTTCACTGACTCAGCAGCTGAGCCAGGAGCCAGTGCCATCATAACCAGGTGGCTAACTGGGAGAAAGGGCAGATAGATATTTGTTATCTTGTTGTCTTGGGAAGCCCACCTAACCTCCATGCAAACATTCTGGTGTGAGTTATCTGTGGAAGGAATCATAGGCTCACAGTAATACACATCTTTCTTTTTGTAAATGTGCCCGTATTCCTTTCTGAACCTGAGAAGGTGGCCCCTGTGTCCACCAAGAAATTTACTGCCTGGCCTATATGGAGTGTTAGCCTGGGTATTGGCGGCGAAGTGAAACAGAGACCTGACCCCGTCATGCAGCTCTTCAAGCCTTATTGTCTCTTGCTTGGTTCTTTCTCGTTGCAGATGAGGCCCGTCCACTCTTGTGGAGGGTCGTGGACCTCTCCTGGGGTTTTCAAGGCACTGATTTTTCCAGTGTCCTTCTTTCCTGCAGTAGGCACATTGATCCTTTCCCATGGCTTGGCAGTGCCCACAGGTTAGTCTCTCCGTGAGTGGGCCATGCTCTCCTTTTCCTGAGTCTCTGGGGTCTCTCATGGCAATTCCTAGTATTTTAGCTAGTTTCCTTGTCTCTGTCGTGCTAGGGTCATCTCGGTTGTTATATACTCAATGAACCACTTGTATCAAATCACTAAGATTTTTCCCTTGAACCCTTCCCACTTCTTTTTCAGGTCTGAGGCAGACTGACTGAGTCATAAAGGCAATATTTATTGCCCTCCTGTTCTCGGGGCCTCCGGGCTGTTAGGGGTATAAAGCCTGTAGGTTTCCATCAACCACTCTAGAAAGGCAGGCGGACATTCTCTTAGCCTGAAAATTCTCACTGACCTTAGATAAATTTATAGGTTTCCTAGCTCTTCCGCAGAGGGTCATGTAAGAGCAATGGGTGATACCTGGTAAAGCCCTCTGGGCCTTGCTAGGAATTGAGATCCCACATTGTTGGTGTAGTGGCCAAAAGAGTTTCTCTCAAGTGGGGAGTGCCCGCTCGCTGACCATCAGGTTCACTGACTGCTTACTGGGCCTCTGTCTGGAAGGGCTGCCCTCCTCCGTTGTGAACAGCACCTGGAGAAGTTGTTGGCAAGCATTCCAGGTGGGCTGATGAGTATGGAAGTCATACCAGTACTAGTGTGTGGGGGGGCTGCTTGTTAAGGGTGGGGGTGAGATTGGGGGGCCGGTGGGGGAGGGAGTGACTCAATAAGGGCCTGTTAGAAGTTTTCTATTTCTGGACCCTAGAAACCTTATAGGGCGGGGGTTGAAAGAAAGGGTTTGAAGCCAGCTCTCCCACTCCCAGAGTTCTCCTGCAAAATGGGATAAAGCCGATTAGGGGAGAGTGATGGGGAGGGGAGGGGAGGGGAGGGGTGGGGGAGGGATGGGGGAGGGGAGGGGTGATGGAGGGGAGGGGTGGGGGAGGGTGATGGGGAGGGATGGCCTCCACCTATGTGGTTTTGGGAACTTGGACCATTTGTTTTTCCGGTCCTTCCATGTTTCCTGAAACCTTGGAAACAAGGGCCCTTTCTTTGCGGGAGGGAGTAAGTCTTTTATATTTGCAGGCTTCTTAGTGGCAATGTCAGCCCACACTTGAAGTAACGGGATCAGATCGGGATATCCTGGTTCCCTTTAACCATAACTATGAACTCTTAGTAATAGGGGATGGGAAAACTAGTCTTGCGTGGGTCAATCAGGGACTCCTTCTGCCCCATCACTTTTAAACAAATTGTAGAGTCTCCAAGCTTTTGGGTTGAAACCACATCCTCTTGGTGAATGCCGAGAGCAGGGGTCCTCAAACTACAACCTGTGGGCCACATGCAGACAGCCGAGGACGCTGATCCTTTCTGTCGGGTGTATGTGCCCCATTTATTTTTTTTTTGAACTTCAAATCAAGATGTGCAGTGTGCACATGAATTTGTTCGTAATATTTGATTTTTGAAACTATAGTCTTTCCTTCAAAAGGCCTGAGGGATAGTGAACTGGCCCCCTGGGTAAACAGTTTAAGGACCCCTGTCCTAAGGTATCCTGGACTTAGGGGTTATTAATCTCCCAGCCCTGAAACATCCCTGAACATTCTACCCGTTGTAGGAGGCACCATGGGAATTTGGACCCCGGGTAATTTACAAGTCTTTACTCCAATTGAACCCAAGAAAATTCAAAATGGCTTAGGCAGGTACTCTATTTTGGTCACATTTGACTCGTCCTGCACTAGCCCACTATTTCCATTTAACTCTATAACGCGAAGCATGATGTTTTCATAACATTAAAAAATGTATATATTAATACATATATATATATTTATAACTATGAAAGACCACAACAAAAAGAAAATTTTTCCAAAAATTAAAATTGAAGCGTTATAGGGTTAAAAAGAAGGATGGGTCTTATCAGCGGGTCCAAGACCTTAGCATCATAAATGAATCAGTGATCCGACTGCACCTAGTAGTGCCCAAACCTGTGCCCTCCTAGGGGAAAGTGTGAATGCTTTTATCCCTCTTCCTGTACTTCCAATGAACAAACACACATGTCTGGTAATCCTAAGATTATTTTTGTTTCCTGTGACACTCACCTAATTTCAAGGCCACTGCCACCTCACAAGCTTAGCCTTGTCGTAGTCAAACTGTTCACCTTTTAGACCGTTTGTTTTTCTCAGAAGTTATCGGGTGATTAAAGCTTCTGAACCAAGTGTGCCAGGTCCACGACTACCATCTCCTGGACCACCTCAACCTTATCCATCCTGGATAAAGTTGCCCTCAATGGACAACCCCTCCCAGCAGTGTAGGAAGGGTATGGACCCAAAGCCCCACCTCGCCCCTTTTGCCAGCAGGAAGCAGCTAGAGATGTCGTCGCCCAGTACCCCCAAAGATTTGGGTCCATATCTCTTCAGGGGGGCAAATGTTAGGTAGCTATGCTAGGGACTGGGGCATCCGTTATGCATGCCCATAGGGCCAAGATAAGAGCCCAGTTAGGAGAGGCACCCTGTGCATGCTCAGAGGTCCAGATTTCTGGCCATGAAGGGGAGGTCACCTGGGTGGTTCCTGTACCTGGATTGACCAATCTAGGCCATGTAAATTCAATTCAGCCACTGGGGTCGGCCAGACTTGCCCACCACGCCTCCCTACGCTCATAAAACTCTCTTGAGTGCAGACCAGGCTTCTGCATGATTTCTCTCTCACTCAGGAAGGCTCTTTGGAGGCAGCTGTGCTGCACATGAGTGGCTGGTGGATACTGTTCAGATGCATGGCTTTCTGCTTGCAAGGGTTTTTGTCTCAGCTGACTGTAAGGGAGGAGGTAGTACGTCTGGATCACAGAGTATCCATGTCCACAAACGAGGCTGCTCATTCCACAGTCCTGGAAGTGCTTTATGAAAACCCTCTGCTTTGCAATGTCACTCTTTGTAGATTAGAGTGGGAGGGGCTGGGACCAAGGTATGCTGCCTCTTACTCCCAGTTGCAGGTTTCTGGATGCTGATTGTAGCTCTTACAGCATCAGTTAGTGGGCTTGTTGTCTGCCTCAGGCTTTGTTCACGGAGATCCTCCAGCTAGTTGGTGGTGTGTGCGCATGAGCAGAGACTTCCTGCCAATCCCCCATGAGTAGTAGAGCTCCCATGGTGTGGACTCCATGAAAGCCTTGCCCCAGGCAGCATGCTTACAAAGGAGGGTGGGCCCTGCAGGACAGAGGACCATTCCCCCTGTGGAATGGCCTCAGAGATCCACCTCCCTCTCTGGCCAGCTGCTGGGGCTGTGGGTCCTAAGCATCATGGCTGACTCAATAATAGACACAGGGTGAGGCGACTCCAGTAGCTGTTTTGACTGGTCTAATCCAGCCTGAGATCATCCTTGCATGAGCCCCTGCCAAGATTATTTTTGTTTCTTTTATGATCTTTTCATTAGTGGCTCCTACAACACTAACCACCATCCATAAATACATCATCTGTTTGAAGCCCATCTGTACATTAATTGCCCTCCTTATTCACAAAATATCCACTCTCCACCCAAGCCCCTGGCCTCAGCTCCTCATTTTTCCCCCCTCAATGCCCGCCACCCATCCCTCATCAATCCTTGGAAATGTACTAATTCTTTTGTCATATTTTCACCCACCTTTCTTTTGAGGTCAATGAAGATCCTTGTAATCGGTTCCCACTTTCCATCCTGCCCTTCCTCCACCCTCCCAGTATCTCCACTCATAACACTGGTAAAGGGCCCATCCACTCTGGATTCCCCGTGTTTGAAATTCCTATCGGTACTAGAATACCTTCTCTAGTTTGGCCAGATTAGTATGGTAGAACTGGGATCATGATAGTGGGGCAAGAGAAAGCATTAAGAACTAGAGGAAAGTTGTGTTTCATCTTTGCTGTCTCATACCCTGTATTCTTTAATCTCCACTCTGAGATCCTTCTGTAAGGGGATGTCCAGTGCACTGCAAATAGGTTTTGGGTCTATACCCGGCAGTCCCCTCTCATTCTCCATGATAAGATTTTTTTGTTCTCATGATACCTGTTGCCTTATCCCTTTAAAACTTTGTGATCACACAGGCTGGTATGCTTTCTCCATGTGGGCTCTGTTGCTTCAGAGCCAGATGGCTGTTTCTTTACCCTCAGGCCTTTAAGACCCCACACGCTATATCTTTAGGTAGCTGGACACCATCGGCTTTCTTCACCACATTTGCTTATGCAGCCGCTTTGTGGTCAGTGATTGTGTAGGGAAGGTGAGCATCTTAGAATGCCAATTTAATAGAACAGTGTTATTGCAATGAGGGAGTCCTTGAGCGGAGGCCCTATGTCCATCTGCTACCTTAATACTAAATCTATAAACATATGGACATAGATCTATTTCCCCATGCCCCTTTGTAAATATATGTACATATGTACATGCCTTTATTTAGACGTCTATAACTGGCCCTTGCTTCCCAGCTCACTCTTCTATACTCTTTGATTTTCCTCTTGTGCCCACTGTCATGCTCAGTCTTCCTTTGGGTTTCAGTAATTCCTCTTGGTTACATTACCTTTGATCACGCCCTACCAGGCCTCCTACATCCCCCTCACTATCGTTTTCCATCACTTGTTGTACCCTTGTCTCTGGGTTTCTTTACAGCACTTCCTTTCCCCCCACCGTGCTCACTCCCATGCCCAATGGAAAGGGCCGGTCACATGTTTACTCCTCCAGATTGTTCATCCAGCCTCTCTTAATTAGACAGACCTGTAAAGGTAATAACATGCACAAAACAAGACTGAGCTAAACCAAGCAGCAAAAAGAAAAAAAAAACAAACAAAAATGAAAACAAAACCCAACCCAAATCCAATGACACTAAAAGAAAACAACACTAACCAGAAAGAAAAGTACAAGGACTGTGTGGTGAACTTTAGGAGTGTTTTCCAGTCCAGTCTGTGGGGGCACCGAACCCTGACCACAAAGTCCACCTTTGGCATTCCCCGGGGACTTTGATGCTCCGTTTTCTTACTCTTCCGCTGCACTCTCTTAGTGTCATGCATCGAAGTGGCAGGATCAGTTCGGGCGCAGTTCCCACACTGTGTGTCCAGTGTTGTCCCCTCTAAGGCTATGGGTCTTTGAGGGACGTTTCTCATCGTGGGGCTGCCCATGTGGTCTTCTCTGTGGATTGGCTTCTCTGATTGGGAACATCATCCTCAAGGTGTATTGGGCCAGGGTGTGCTCCATTCTCCCCTCCTCCCCCTTGTTCTGCCCTGTGTTCACTGATCAGATATGTCCCTCTCCGCGAGCTGCAGATCCGGTGCCATCCTGTGAAATACAATCTTTTGGGGCTGCAAGGATGTGGGGGGGTGGGTATCAGCTCAGATCTTTTGAGAGTCCAGGAGATATTGACTTCTCGATGGGCACAGTTCTGTGGGGCACCGTGCTCTTGGTCCAGACGCTGGTTGTGAATATGACTTTGTTGTTAACCAGTTGTGTGTCTCTGGGTCAACTCCCGTGTGTTTTTGAGTGAGTTTTCTAATCTGCAAAGTAAATGTACAGGATTATCCAGACTCCCATGTCAGCAAGTTATCGAGAGGGGTTAATCAGAGACTGTTTCATATAGTGTGTACCTGCGCGCCACATTCTAGACCTGCGATGGCAATTATGAGCTCAGGATAGAGATGGTGTCCAGCAGGTAACATACGTGGCTCCATATTGAAACAGGAAGCCCACTGTGGAGATTTGGTCCTTCTGTTGATGGCCACCGGCCACCTAGTCTTCTCCTGCTATAACTGCTTCACTGGCTCAGCAGCTGAGCCAGAAGCCAGTGATATCATAACCAGGTGGCTAACTGGGCAAAAGGGCTGATAGATATTTGTTATTTTGTTGTCTTGGGAAACCCACCTACCCTCCATGCAAACCTTCTGGTGTGAGTTATCTGTGGAAGGAATCATAGGCTCACAGTAATTCACATCTTTCTTCTTGAAAATGTGCCCATATTCCTTTCTGAACCTGACAAGGTGGCCCCTGTGTCCACCAAGAAATTTACTGCCTGGCCTCCTACTTGGAGAGTTAGCCTGGGCTTTTGGCGGCGAAGTGAAACAGAGCCCTGACCCCTTCATTGAGCTTCTTCAAGCATTATTGTCTCTTGCTTGGGTCTTTCTACGTGCAGATGAGGCCCATCCACTCTAGTGGAGGGTCGTGCACCTCTCCTCGGGTTTTCAAGGCACTGATTTTTCCAGTGTCCTTCTTTCCTGCAGTAGGCACATTGGTCCTTCCCCATGGCTTGGCGGTGCCCACAGGTTAGTCTCTCCGTGAGTGGGCCATGCTCTCCTTTTCCTGAGTCTCTGGGGCCTCTCATGGCAATTCCTAGTATTTTAGCTAGCTTCTTTGTCTCTGTCGTGCTAGGGTCATCTCTGTTGTTATACACTCAATGAGCCACTTGTACCAAATCGCTAAGATTTTTCCCTTCAAACCCTTCCCACTTCTTTGTCATGTCTGAGGCAGACTGACTGAGTAATAAAGGCAATACTTATTGCCCTCCTGTTTTCAGTGCCTCCGGGCCGTTAGGGGTATAAAGCCCGTAGGCTTCCCTCAGCCACTCTAGAAAGGCAGGCGGATATTCTCTTATAGGAACCTGAAAATTCTCACTGACCTTAGATAAATTCATAGGTTTCCTAGCTCTTCTGCAGAGGGTCATGTAAGAGCAATGGTTGATACCTGGTAAAGTCCTCTGGGCCTTGCTAGGAATTGAGATCCCACATTGTTGGTGTAGTGGCCAAAAGAGTTTCTCCCAAGTGGGGAGTGCCCGCTCGCTGACCATCAGGTTCACTGACTGCTTACTGGGCCTCTGTCTGGAAGGGCTACCCTCCTCCGTTGTGAACAGCACCTGGAGAAGTTGTTGGCAAGCATTCCAGGTGGGCTGATGAGTATGGAAGTCATACCAGTACTAGTGTGTGTGGGGGGCTGCTTGTTAGGGGTGGGGGTGAGTTTGGGGGGCCGGTGGGGGAGGGAGTGACTCAATAAGGGCCTGTTAGAAGTTTTCTATTTCTGGACCCTAGAAACCTTATAGGGCGGGGGTTGAAAGAAAGGGTTTGAAGCCAGCTCTCCCACTCCCAGAGTTCTCCTGCAAAATGGGATAAAGCCGATTAGGGGAGAGTGATGGGGAGGGGAGGGGAGGGGTGAGGGAGGGGAGGGGTGGGGGAGGGTGATGTGGAGGGATGGCCTCCACCTATGTGGTTTTGGGAACTTGGACCGTTTGTTTTTCCGGTCCTTCCATGTTTCCTGAAACCTTGGAAACAAGGGCCCTTTCTTTGCGGGAGGGAGTAAGTCTTTTATATTTGCAGGCTTCTTAGTGGCAATGTCAGCCCACACTTGAAGTAACGGGATCAGATCGGGATATCCTGGTTCCCTTTAAACATAACTATGAACTCTTAGTAATAGGGGGTGGGAAAACTAGTCTTGCGTGGGTCAATCAGGGACTCCTTCTGCCCCATCACTTTTAAACAAATTGTAGAGTCTCCAAGCTTTTGGGTTGAAACCACATCCTCTTGGTGAATGCCGAGAGCAGGGGTCCTCAAACTACAACCTGTGGGCCACATGCAGACAGCCGAGGACGTTGATCCTTTCTGCCGGGTGTATGTGCCCCATTTATTTTTTTTTTTGAACTTCAAATCAAGATGTGCAGTGTGCACATGAATTTGTTCGTAATATTTGTTTTTTTAAACTATAGTCTTTCCTTCAAAAGGCCTGAGGGATAGTGAACTGGCCCCCTGGGTAAACAGTTTAAAGACCCCTGCCCTAAGGTATCCTGGACTTAGGGGTTATTAATCTCCCAGCCCTGAAACATCCCTGAACATTCTACCCGTTGTAGGAGGCACCATGGGAATTTGGACCCCGGGTAATTTACAAGCCTTTACTCCAATTGAACCCAAGAAAATTCAAAATGGCTTAGGCAGTTACTCTATTTTGGTCACTTTTGACTCGTCCTGCACTAGCCCATTATTTCCATTTAACTCTATAACGCGAAGCATGATGTTTTCATAACATTAAAAATGTATATATTAATACATATATATATATATATATTTATAACTATGAAAGTCCACAACAAAAAGAAAATTTTTTCCCAAAATTAAAATTGAAGCGTTATAGGGTTAAAAAGAAGGATGGGTCTTATCAGCGGGTCCAAGACCTTAGCATCATAAATGAATCAGTGATCCGACTGCACCTAGTAGTGCCCAAACCTGTGCCCTCCTAGGGGAAAGTGTGAATGCTTTTATCCCTCTTCCTGTACTTCCAATGAACAAACACACATGTCTGGTAATCCTAAGATTATTTTTGTTTCCTGTGACACTCACCTAATTTCAAGGCCACTGCCACCTCACAAGCTTAGCCTTGTCGTAGTCAAACTGTTCACCTTTTAGACCGTTTGTTTTTCTCAGAAGTTATCGGGTGATTAAAGCTTCTGAACCAAGTGTGCCAGGTCCACGACTACCATCTCCTGGACCACCTCAACCTTATCCATCCTGGATAAAGTTGCCCTCAATGGACAACCCCTCCCAGCAGTGTAGGAAGGGTATGGACCCAAAGCCCCACCTCGCCCCTTTTGCCAGCAGGAAGCAGCTAGAGATGTCGTCGCCCAGTACCCCCAAAGATTTGGGTCCATATCTCTTCAGGGGGGCAAATGTTAGGTAGCTATGCTAGGGACTGGGGCATCCGTTATGCATGCCCATAGGGCCAAGATAAGAGCCCAGTTAGGAGAGGCACCCTGTGCATGCTCAGAGGTCCAGATTTCTGGCCATGAAGGGGAGGTCACCTGGGTGGTTCCTGTACCTGGATTGACCAATCTAGGCCATGTAAATTCAATTCAGCCACTGGGGTCGGCCAGACTTGCCCACCACGCCTCCCTACGCTCATAAAACTCTCTTGAGTGCAGACCAGGCTTCTGCATGATTTCTCTCTCACTCAGGAAGGCTCTTTGGAGGCAGCTGTGCTGCACATGAGTGGCTGGTGGATACTGTTCAGATGCATGGCTTTCTGCTTGCAAGGGTTTTTGTCTCAGCTGACTGTAAGGGAGGAGGTAGTACGTCTGGATCACAGAGTATCCATGTCCACAAACGAGGCTGCTCATTCCACAGTCCTGGAAGTGCTTTATGAAAACCCTCTGCTTTGCAATGTCATTCTTTGTAGATTAGAGTGGGAGGGGCTGGGACCAAGGTATGCTGCCTCTTACTCCCAGTTGCAGGTTTCTGGATGCTGATTGTATCTCTTACAGCATCAGTTAGTGGGCTTGTTGTCTGCCTCAGGCTTTGTTCACGGAGATCCTCCAGCTAGTTGGTGGTGTGTGCGCATGAGCAGAGACTTCCTGCCAATCCCCCATGAGTAGTAGAGCTCCCATGGTGTGGACTCCATGAAAGCCTTGCCCCAGGCAGCATGCTTACAAAGGAGGGTGGGCCCTGCAGGACAGAGGACCATTCCCCCTGTGGAATGGCCTCAGAGATCCACCTCCCTCTCTGGCCAGCTGCTGGGGCTGTGGGTCCTAAGCATCATGGCTGACTCAATAATAGACACAGGGTGAGGCGACTCCAGTAGCTGTTTTGACTGGTCTAATCCAGCCTGAGATCATCCTTGCATGAGCCCCTGCCAAGATTATTTTTGTTTCTTTTATGATCTTTTCATTAGTGGCTCCTACAACACTAACCACCATCCATAAATACATCATCTGTTTGAAGCCCATCTGTACATTAATTGCCCTCCTTATTCACAAAATATCCACTCTCCACCCAAGCCCCTGGCCTCAGCTCCTCATTTTTCCCCCCTCAATGCCCGCCACCCATCCCTCATCAATCCTTGGAAATGTACTAATTCTTTTGTCATATTTTCACCCACCTTTCTTTTGAGGTCAATGAAGATCCTTGTAATCGGTTCCCACTTTCCATCCTGCCCTTCCTCCACCCTCCCAGTATCTCCACTCATAACACTGGTAAAGGGCCCATCCACTCTGGATTCCCCGTGTTTGAAATTCCTATCGGTACTAGAATACCTTCTCTAGTTTGGCCAGATTAGTATGGTAGAACTGGGATCATGATAGTGGGGCAAGAGAAAGCATTAAGAACTAGAGGAAAGTTGTGTTTCATCTTTGCTGTCTCATACCCTGTATTCTTTAATCTCCACTCTGAGATCCTTCTGTAAGGGGATGTCCAGTGCACTGCAAATAGGTTTTGGGTCTATACCCGGCAGTCCCCTCTCATTCTCCATGATAAGATTTTTTTGTTCTCATGATACCTGTTGCCTTATCCCTTTAAAACTTTGTGATCACACAGGCTGGTATGCTTTCTCCATGTGGGCTCTGTTGCTTCAGAGCCAGATGGCTGTTTCTTTACCCTCAGGCCTTTAAGACCCCACACGCTATATCTTTAGGTAGCTGGACACCATCGGCTTTCTTCACCACATTTGCTTATGCAGCCGCTTTGTGGTCAGTGATTGTGTAGGGAAGGTGAGCATCTTAGAATGCCAATTTAATAGAACAGTGTTATTGCAATGAGGGAGTCCTTGAGCGGAGGCCCTATGTCCATCTGCTACCTTAATACTAAATCTATAAACATATGGACATAGATCTATTTCCCCATGCCCCTTTGTAAATATATGTACATATGTACATGCCTTTATTTAGACGTCTATAACTGGCCCTTGCTTCCCAGCTCACTCTTCTATACTCTTTGATTTTCCTCTTGTGCCCACTGACATGCTCAGTCTTCCTTTGGGTTTCAGTAATTCCTCTTGGTTACATTACCTTTGATCACGCCCTACCAGGCCTCCTACATCCCCCTCACTATCGTTTTCCATCACTTGTTGTACCCTTGTCTCTGGGTTTCTTTACAGCACTTCCTTTCCCCCCACCGTGCTCACTCCCATGCCCAATGGAAAGGGCCGGTCACATGTTTACTCCTCCAGATTGTTCATCCAGCCTCTCTTAATTAGACAGACCTGTAAAGGTAATAACATGCACAAAACAAGACTGAGCTAAACCAAGCAGCAAAAAGAAAAAAAAAACAAACAAAAATGAAAACAAAACCCAACCCAAATCCAATGACACTAAAAGAAAACAACACTAACCAGAAAGAAAAGTACAAGGACTGTGTGGTGAACTTTAGGAGTGTTTTCCAGTCCAGTCTGTGGGGGCACCGAACCCTGACCACAAAGTCCACCTTTGGCATTCCCCGGGGACTTTGATGCTCCGTTTTCTTACTCTTCCGCTGCACTCTCTTAGTGTCATGCATCGAAGTGGCAGGATCAGTTCGGGCGCAGTTCCCACACTGTGTGTCCAGTGTTGTCCCCTCTAAGGCTATGGGTCTTTGAGGGACGTTTCTCATCGTGGGGCTGCCCATGTGGTCTTCTCTGTGGATTGGCTTCTCTGATTGGGAACATCATCCTCAAGGTGTATTGGGCCAGGGTGTGCTCCATTCTCCCCTCCTCCCCCTTGTTCTGCCCTGTGTTCACTGATCAGATATGTCCCTCTCCGCGAGCTGCAGATCCGGTGCCATCCTGTGAAATACAATCTTTTGGGGCTGCAAGGATGTGGGGGGGTGGGTATCAGCTCAGATCTTTTGAGAGTCCAGGAGATATTGACTTCTCGATGGGCACAGTTCTGTGGGGCACCGTGCTCTTGGTCCAGACGCTGGTTGTGAATATGACTTTGTTGTTAACCAGTTGTGTGTCTCTGGGTCAACTCCCGTGTGTTTTTGAGTGAGTTTTCTAATCTGCAAAGTAAATGTACAGGATTATCCAGACTCCCATGTCAGCAAGTTATCGAGAGGGGTTAATCAGAGACTGTTTCATATAGTGTGTACCTGCGCGCCGCATTCTAGACCTGCGATGGCAATTATGAGCTCAGGATAGAGATGGTGTCCAGCAGGTAACATACGTGGCTCCATATTGAAACAGGAAGCCCACTGTGGAGATTTGGTCCTTCTGTTGATGGCCACCGGCCACCTAGTCTTCTCCTGCTATAACTGCTTCACTGGCTCAGCAGCTGAGCCAGAAGCCAGTGATATCATAACCAGGTGGCTAACTGGGCCAAAGGGCTGATAGATATTTGTTATTTTGTTGTCTTGGGAAACCCACCTACCCTCCATGCAAACCTTCTGGTGTGAGTTATCTGTGGAAGGAATCATAGGCTCACAGTAATTCACATCTTTCTTCTTGAAAATGTGCCCATATTCCTTTCTGAACCTGACAAGGTGGCCCCTGTGTCCACCAAGAAATTTACTGCCTGGCCTCCTACTTGGAGAGTTAGCCTGGGCTTTTGGCGGCGAAGTGAAACAGAGCCCTGACCCCTTCATTGAGCTTCTTCAAGCATTATTGTCTCTTGCTTGGGTCTTTCTACGTGCAGATGAGGCCCATCCACTCTAGTGGAGGGTCGTGCACCTCTCCTCGGGTTTTCAAGGCACTGATTTTTCCAGTGTCCTTCTTTCCTGCAGTAGGCACATTGGTCCTTCCCCATGGCTTGGCGGTGCCCACAGGTTAGTCTCTCCGTGAGTGGGCCATGCTCTCCTTTTCCTGAGTCTCTGGGGTCTCTCATGGCAATTCCTAGTATTTTAGCTAGCTTCTTTGTCTCTGTCGTGCTAGGGTCATCTCTGTTGTTATACACTCAATGAGCCACTTGTACCAAATCGCTAAGATTTTTCCCTTCAAACCCTTCCCACTTCTTTGTCATGTCTGAGGCAGACTGACTGAGTAATAAAGGCAATACTTATTGCCCTCCTGTTTTCAGTGCCTCCGGGCCGTTAGGGGTATAAAGCCCGTAGGCTTCCCTCAGCCACTCTAGAAAGGCAGGCGGATATTCTCTTATAGGAACCTGAAAATTCTCACTGACCTTAGATAAATTCATAGGTTTCCTAGCTCTTCTGCAGAGGGTCATGTAAGAGCAATGGTTGATACCTGGTAAAGTCCTCTGGGCCTTGCTAGGAATTGAGATCCCACATTGTTGGTGTAGTGGCCAAAAGAGTTTCTCCCAAGTGGGGAGTGCCCGCTCGCTGACCATCAGGTTCACTGACTGCTTACTGGGCCTCTGTCTGGAAGGGCTACACTCCTCCGTTGTGAACAGCACCTGGAGAAGTTGTTGGCAAGCATTCCAGGTGGGCTGATGAGTATGGAAGTCATACCAGTACTAGTGTGTGTGGGGGGCTGCTTGTTAGGGGTGGGGGTGAGTTTGGGGGGCCGGTGGGGGAGGGAGTGACTCAATAAGGGCCTGTTAGAAGTTTTCTATTTCTGGACCCTAGAAACCTTATAGGGCGGGGGTTGAAAGAAAGGGTTTGAAGCCAGCTCTCCCACTCCCAGAGTTCTCCTGCAAAATGGGATAAAGCCGATTAGGGGAGGGTGATGGGGAGGGGAGGGGAGGGGAGGTGTGGGGGAGGGGTGAGGGAGGGGAGGGGTGGGGGAGGGTGATGTGGAGGGATGGCCTCCACCTATGTGGTTTTGGGAACTTGGACCGTTTGTTTTTCCGGTCCTTCCATGTTTCCTGAAACCTTGGAAACAAGGGCCCTTTCTTTGCGGGAGGGAGTAAGTCTTTTATATTTGCAGGCTTCTTAGTGGCAATGTCAGCCCACACTTGAAGTAACGGGATCAGATCGGGATATCCTGGTTCCCTTTAAACATAACTATGAACTCTTAGTAATAGGGGGTGGGAAAACTAGTCTTGCGTGGGTCAATCAGGGACTCCTTCTGCCCCATCACTTTTAAACAAATTGTAGAGTCTCCAAGCTTTTGGGTTGAAACCACATCCTCTTGGTGAATGCCGAGAGCAGGGGTCCTCAAACTACAACCTGTGGGCCACATGCAGACAGCCGAGGACGTTGATCCTTTCTGCCGGGTGTATGTGCCCCATTTATTTTTTTTTTTTGAACTTCAAATCAAGATGTGCAGTGTGCACATGAATTTGTTCGTAATATTTGTTTTTTTAAACTATAGTCTTTCCTTCAAAAGGCCTGAGGGATAGTGAACTGGCCCCCTGGGTAAACAGTTTAAAGACCCCTGCCCTAAGGTATCCTGGACTTAGGGGTTATTAATCTCCCAGCCCTGAAACATCCCTGAACATTCTACCCGTTGTAGGAGGCACCATGGGAATTTGGACCCCGGGTAATTTACAAGCCTTTACTCCAATTGAACCCAAGAAAATTCAAAATGGCTTAGGCAGTTACTCTATTTTGGTCACTTTTGACTCGTCCTGCACTAGCCCATTATTTCCATTTAACTCTATAACGCGAAGCATGATGTTTTCATAACATTAAAAATGTATATATTAATACATATATATATATATATTTATAACTATGAAAGTCCACAACAAAAAGAAAATTTTTTCCCAAAATTAAAATTGAAGCGTTATAGGGTTAAAAAGAAGGATGGGTCTTATCAGCGGGTCCAAGACCTTAGCATCATAAATGAATCAGTGATCCGACTGCACCTAGTAGTGCCCAAACCTGTGCCCTCCTAGGGGAAAGTGTGAATGCTTTTATCCCTCTTCCTGTACTTCCAATGAACAAACACACATGTCTGGTAATCCTAAGATTATTTTTGTTTCCTGTGACACTCACCTAATTTCAAGGCCACTGCCACCTCACAAGCTTAGCCTTGTCGTAGTCAAACTGTTCACCTTTTAGACCGTTTGTTTTTCTCAGAAGTTATCGGGTGATTAAAGCTTCTGAACCAAGTGTGCCAGGTCCACGACTACCATCTCCTGGACCACCTCAACCTTATCCATCCTGGATAAAGTTGCCCTCAATGGACAACCCCTCCCAGCAGTGTAGGAAGGGTATGGACCCAAAGCCCCACCTCGCCCCTTTTGCCAGCAGGAAGCAGCTAGAGATGTCGTCGCCCAGTACCCCCAAATATTTGGGTCCATATCTCTTCAGGGGGGCAAATGTTAGGTAGCTATGCTAGGGACTGGGGCATCCGTTATGCATGCCCATAGGGCCAAGATAAGAGCCCAGTTAGGAGAGGCACCCTGTGCATGCTCAGAGGTCCAGATTTCTGGCCATGAAGGGGAGGTCACCTGGGTGGTTCCTGTACCTGGATTGACCAATCTAGGCCATGTAAATTCAATTCAGCCACTGGGGTCGGCCAGACTTGCCCACCACGCCTCCCTACGCTCATAAAACTCTCTTGAGTGCAGACCAGGCTTCTGCATGATTTCTCTCTCACTCAGGAAGGCTCTTTGGAGGCAGCTGTGCTGCACATGAGTGGCTGGTGGATACTGTTCAGATGCATGGCTTTCTGCTTGCAAGGGTTTTTGTCTCAGCTGACTGTAAGGGAGGAGGTAGTACGTCTGGATCACAGAGTATCCATGTCCACAAACGAGGCTGCTCATTCCACAGTCCTGGAAGTGCTTTATGAAAACCCTCTGCTTTGCAATGTCACTCTTTGTAGATTAGAGTGGGAGGGGCTGGGACCAAGGTATGCTGCCTCTTACTCCCAGTTGCAGGTTTCTGGATGCTGATTGTATCTCTTACAGCATCAGTTAGTGGGCTTGTTGTCTGCCTCAGGCTTTGTTCACGGAGATCCTCCAGCTAGTTGGTGGTGTGTGCGCATGAGCAGAGACTTCCTGCCAATCCCCCATGAGTAGTAGAGCTCCCATGGTGTGGACTCCATGAAAGCCTTGCCCCAGGCAGCATGCTTACAAAGGAGGGTGGGCCCTGCAGGACAGAGGACCATTCCCCCTGTGGAATGGCCTCAGAGATCCACCTCCCTCTCTGGCCAGCTGCTGGGGCTGTGGGTCCTAAGCATCATGGCTGACTCAATAATAGACACAGGGTGAGGCGACTCCAGTAGCTGTTTTGACTGGTCTAATCCAGCCTGAGATCATCCTTGCATGAGCCCCTGCCAAGATTATTTTTGTTTCTTTTATGATCTTTTCATTAGTGGCTCCTACAACACTAACCACCATCCATAAATACATCATCTGTTTGAAGCCCATCTGTACATTAATTGCCCTCCTTATTCACAAAATATCCACTCTCCACCCAAGCCCCTGGCCTCAGCTCCTCATTTTTCCCCCCTCAATGCCCGCCACCCATCCCTCATCAATCCTTGGAAATGTACTAATTCTTTTGTCATATTTTCACCCACCTTTCTTTTGAGGTCAATGAAGATCCTTGTAATCGGTTCCCACTTTCCATCCTGCCCTTCCTCCACCCTCCCAGTATCTCCACTCATAACACTGGTAAAGGGCCCATCCACTCTGGATTCCCCGTGTTTGAAATTCCTATCGGTACTAGAATACCTTCTCTAGTTTGGCCAGATTAGTATGGTAGAACTGGGATCATGATAGTGGGGCAAGAGAAAGCATTAAGAACTAGAGGAAAGTTGTGTTTCATCTTTGCTGTCTCATACCCTGTATTCTTTAATCTCCACTCTGAGATCCTTCTGTAAGGGGATGTCCAGTGCACTGCAAATAGGTTTTGGGTCTATACCCGGCAGTCCCCTCTCATTCTCCATGATAAGATTTTTTTGTTCTCATGATACCTGTTGCCTTATCCCTTTAAAACTTTGTGATCACACAGGCTGGTATGCTTTCTCCATGTGGGCTCTGTTGCTTCAGAGCCAGATGGCTGTTTCTTTACCCTCAGGCCTTTAAGACCCCACACGCTATATCTTTAGGTAGCTGGACACCATCGGCTTTCTTCACCACATTTGCTTATGCAGCCGCTTTGTGGTCAGTGATTGTGTAGGGAAGGTGAGCATCTTAGAATGCCAATTTAATAGAACAGTGTTATTGCAATGAGGGAGTCCTTGAGCGGAGGCCCTATGTCCATCTGCTACCTTAATACTAAATCTATAAACATATGGACATAGATCTATTTCCCCATGCCCCTTTGTAAATATATGTACATATGTACATGCCTTTATTTAGACGTCTATAACTGGCCCTTGCTTCCCAGCTCACTCTTCTATACTCTTTGATTTTCCTCTTGTGCCCACTGACATGCTCAGTCTTCCTTTGGGTTTCAGTAATTCCTCTTGGTTACATTACCTTTGATCACGCCCTACCAGGCCTCCTACATCCCCCTCACTATCGTTTTCCATCACTTGTTGTACCCTTGTCTCTGGGTTTCTTTACAGCACTTCCTTTCCCCCCACCGTGCTCACTCCCATGCCCAATGGAAAGGGCCGGTCACATGTTTACTCCTCCAGATTGTTCATCCAGCCTCTCTTAATTAGACAGACCTGTAAAGGTAATAACATGCACAAAACAAGACTGAGCTAAACCAAGCAGCAAAAAGAAAAAAAAAACAAACAAAAATGAAAACAAAACCCAACCCAAATCCAATGACACTAAAAGAAAACAACACTAACCAGAAAGAAAAGTACAAGGACTGTGTGGTGAACTTTAGGAGTGTTTTCCAGTCCAGTCTGTGGGGGCACCGAACCCTGACCACAAAGTCCACCTTTGGCATTCCCCGGGGACTTTGATGCTCCGTTTTCTTACTCTTCCGCTGCACTCTCTTAGTGTCATGCATCGAAGTGGCAGGATCAGTTCGGGCGCAGTTCCCACACTGTGTGTCCAGTGTTGTCCCCTCTAAGGCTATGGGTCTTTGAGGGACGTTTCTCATCGTGGGGCTGCCCATGTGGTCTTCTCTGTGGATTGGCTTCTCTGATTGGGAACATCATCCTCAAGGTGTATTGGGCCAGGGTGTGCTCCATTCTCCCCTCCTCCCCCTTGTTCTGCCCTGTGTTCACTGATCAGATATGTCCCTCTCCGCGAGCTGCAGATCCGGTGCCATCCTGTGAAATACAATCTTTTGGGGCTGCAAGGATGTGGGGGGGTGGGTATCAGCTCAGATCTTTTGAGAGTCCAGGAGATATTGACTTCTCGATGGGCACAGTTCTGTGGGGCACCGTGCTCTTGGTCCAGACGCTGGTTGTGAATATGACTTTGTTGTTAACCAGTTGTGTGTCTCTGGGTCAACTCCCGTGTGTTTTTGAGTGAGTTTTCTAATCTGCAAAGTAAATGTACAGGATTATCCAGACTCCCATGTCAGCAAGTTATCGAGAGGGGTTAATCAGAGACTGTTTCATATAGTGTGTACCTGCGCGCCGCATTCTAGACCTGCGATGGCAATTATGAGCTCAGGATAGAGATGGTGTCCAGCAGGTAACATACGTGGCTCCATATTGAAACAGGAAGCCCACTGTGGAGATTTGGTCCTTCTGTTGATGGCCACCGGCCACCTAGTCTTCTCCTGCTATAACTGCTTCACTGGCTCAGCAGCTGAGCCAGAAGCCAGTGATATCATAACCAGGTGGCTAACTGGGCCAAAGGGCTGATAGATATTTGTTATTTTGTTGTCTTGGGAAACCCACCTACCCTCCATGCAAACCTTCTGGTGTGAGTTATCTGTGGAAGGAATCATAGGCTCACAGTAATTCACATCTTTCTTCTTGAAAATGTGCCCATATTCCTTTCTGAACCTGACAAGGTGGCCCCTGTGTCCACCAAGAAATTTACTGCCTGGCCTCCTACTTGGAGAGTTAGCCTGGGCTTTTGGCGGCGAAGTGAAACAGAGCCCTGACCCCTTCATTGAGCTTCTTCAAGCATTATTGTCTCTTGCTTGGGTCTTTCTACGTGCAGATGAGGCCCATCCACTCTAGTGGAGGGTCGTGCACCTCTCCTCGGGTTTTCAAGGCACTGATTTTTCCAGTGTCCTTCTTTCCTGCAGTAGGCACATTGGTCCTTCCCCATGGCTTGGCGGTGCCCACAGGTTAGTCTCTCCGTGAGTGGGCCATGCTCTCCTTTTCCTGAGTCTCTGGGGTCTCTCATGGCAATTCCTAGTATTTTAGCTAGCTTCTTTGTCTCTGTCGTGCTAGGGTCATCTCTGTTGTTATACACTCAATGAGCCACTTGTACCAAATCGCTAAGATTTTTCCCTTCAAACCCTTCCCACTTCTTTGTCATGTCTGAGGCAGACTGACTGAGTAATAAAGGCAATACTTATTGCCCTCCTGTTTTCAGTGCCTCCGGGCCGTTAGGGGTATAAAGCCCGTAGGCTTCCCTCAGCCACTCTAGAAAGGCAGGCGGATATTCTCTTATAGGAACCTGAAAATTCTCACTGACCTTAGATAAATTCATAGGTTTCCTAGCTCTTCTGCAGAGGGTCATGTAAGAGCAATGGTTGATACCTGGTAAAGTCCTCTGGGCCTTGCTAGGAATTGAGATCCCACATTGTTGGTGTAGTGGCCAAAAGAGTTTCTCCCAAGTGGGGAGTGCCCGCTCGCTGACCATCAGGTTCACTGACTGCTTACTGGGCCTCTGTCTGGAAGGGCTACCCTCCTCCGTTGTGAACAGCACCTGGAGAAGTTGTTGGCAAGCATTCCAGGTGGGCTGATGAGTATGGAAGTCATACCAGTACTAGTGTGTGTGGGGGGCTGCTTGTTAGGGGTGGGGGTGAGTTTGGGGGGCCGGTGGGGGAGGGAGTGACTCAATAAGGGCCTGTTAGAAGTTTTCTATTTCTGGACCCTAGAAACCTTATAGGGCGGGGGTTGAAAGAAAGGGTTTGAAGCCAGCTCTCCCACTCCCAGAGTTCTCCTGCAAAATGGGATAAAGCCGATTAGGGGAGGGTGATGGGGAGGGGAGGGGAGGGGAGGTGTGGGGGAGGGGTGAGGGAGGGGAGGGGTGGGGGAGGGTGATGTGGAGGGATGGCCTCCACCTATGTGGTTTTGGGAACTTGGACCGTTTGTTTTTCCGGTCCTTCCATGTTTCCTGAAACCTTGGAAACAAGGGCCCTTTCTTTGCGGGAGGGAGTAAGTCTTTTATATTTGCAGGCTTCTTAGTGGCAATGTCAGCCCACACTTGAAGTAACGGGATCAGATCGGGATATCCTGGTTCCCTTTAAACATAACTATGAACTCTTAGTAATAGGGGGTGGGAAAACTAGTCTTGCGTGGGTCAATCAGGGACTCCTTCTGCCCCATCACTTTTAAACAAATTGTAGAGTCTCCAAGCTTTTGGGTTGAAACCACATCCTCTTGGTGAATGCCGAGAGCAGGGGTCCTCAAACTACAACCTGTGGGCCACATGCAGACAGCCGAGGACGTTGATCCTTTCTGCCGGGTGTATGTGCCCCATTTATTTTTTTTTTTGAACTTCAAATCAAGATGTGCAGTGTGCACATGAATTTGTTCGTAATATTTGTTTTTTTAAACTATAGTCTTTCCTTCAAAAGGCCTGAGGGATAGTGAACTGGCCCCCTGGGTAAACAGTTTAAAGACCCCTGCCCTAAGGTATCCTGGACTTAGGGGTTATTAATCTCCCAGCCCTGAAACATCCCTGAACATTCTACCCGTTGTAGGAGGCACCATGGGAATTTGGACCCCGGGTAATTTACAAGCCTTTACTCCAATTGAACCCAAGAAAATTCAAAATGGCTTAGGCAGTTACTCTATTTTGGTCACTTTTGACTCGTCCTGCACTAGCCCATTATTTCCATTTAACTCTATAACGCGAAGCATGATGTTTTCATAACATTAAAAATGTATATATTAATACATATATATATATATATTTATAACTATGAAAGTCCACAACAAAAAGAAAATTTTTTCCCAAAATTAAAATTGAAGCGTTATAGGGTTAAAAAGAAGGATGGGTCTTATCAGCGGGTCCAAGACCTTAGCATCATAAATGAATCAGTGATCCGACTGCACCTAGTAGTGCCCAAACCTGTGCCCTCCTAGGGGAAAGTGTGAATGCTTTTATCCCTCTTCCTGTACTTCCAATGAACAAACACACATGTCTGGTAATCCTAAGATTATTTTTGTTTCCTGTGACACTCACCTAATTTCAAGGCCACTGCCACCTCACAAGCTTAGCCTTGTCGTAGTCAAACTGTTCACCTTTTAGACCGTTTGTTTTTCTCAGAAGTTATCGGGTGATTAAAGCTTCTGAACCAAGTGTGCCAGGTCCACGACTACCATCTCCTGGACCACCTCAACCTTATCCATCCTGGATAAAGTTGCCCTCAATGGACAACCCCTCCCAGCAGTGTAGGAAGGGTATGGACCCAAAGCCCCACCTCGCCCCTTTTGCCAGCAGGAAGCAGCTAGAGATGTCGTCGCCCAGTACCCCCAAATATTTGGGTCCATATCTCTTCAGGGGGGCAAATGTTAGGTAGCTATGCTAGGGACTGGGGCATCCGTTATGCATGCCCATAGGGCAAAGATAAGAGCCCAGTTAGGAGAGGCACCCTGTGCATGCTCAGAGGTCCAGATTTCTGGCCATGAAGGGGAGGTCACCTGGGTGGTTCCTGTACCTGGATTGACCAATCTAGGCCATGTAAATTCAATTCAGCCACTGGGGTCGGCCAGACTTGCCCACCACGCCTCCCTACGCTCATAAAACTCTCTTGAGTGCAGACCAGGCTTCTGCATGATTTCTCTCTCACTCAGGAAGGCTCTTTGGAGGCAGCTGTGCTGCACATGAGTGGCTGGTGGATACTGTTCAGATGCATGGCTTTCTGCTTGCAAGGGTTTTTGTCTCAGCTGACTGTAAGGGAGGAGGTAGTACGTCTGGATCACAGAGTATCCATGTCCACAAACGAGGCTGCTCATTCCACAGTCCTGGAAGTGCTTTATGAAAACCCTCTGCTTTGCAATGTCATTCTTTGTAGATTAGAGTGGGAGGGGCTGGGACCAAGGTATGCTGCCTCTTACTCCCAGTTGCAGGTTTCTGGATGCTGATTGTAGCTCTTACAGCATCAGTTAGTGGGCTTGTTGTCTGCCTCAGGCTTTGTTCACGGAGATCCTCCAGCTAGTTGGTGGTGTGTGCGCATGAGCAGAGACTTCCTGCCAATCCCCCATGAGTAGTAGAGCTCCCATGGTGTGGACTCCATGAAAGCCTTGCCCCAGGCAGCATGCTTACAAAGGAGGGTGGGCCCTGCAGGACAGAGGACCATTCCCCCTGTGGAATGGCCTCAGAGATCCACCTCCCTCTCTGGCCAGCTGCTGGGGCTGTGGGTCCTAATCATCATGGCTGACTCAATAATAGACACAGGGTGAGGCGACTCCAGTAGCTGTTTTGACTGGTCTAATCCAGCCTGAGATCATCCTTGCATGAGCCCCTGCCAAGATTATTTTTGTTTCTTTTATGATCTTTTCATTAGTGGCTCCTACAACACTAACCACCATCCATAAATACATCATCTGTTTGAAGCCCATCTGTACATTAATTGCCCTCCTTATTCACAAAATATCCACTCTCCACCCAAGCCCCTGGCCTCAGCTCCTCATTTTTCCCCCCTCAATGCCCGCCACCCATCCCTCATCAATCCTTGGAAATGTACTAATTCTTTTGTCATATTTTCACCCACCTTTCTTTTGAGGTCAATGAAGATCCTTGTAATCGGTTCCCACTTTCCATCCTGCCCTTCCTCCACCCTCCCAGTATCTCCACTCATAACACTGGTAAAGGGCCCATCCACTCTGGATTCCCCGTGTTTGAAATTCCTATCGGTACTAGAATACCTTCTCTAGTTTGGCCAGATTAGTATGGTAGAACTGGGATCATGATAGTGGGGCAAGAGAAAGCATTAAGAACTAGAGGAAAGTTGTGTTTCATCTTTGCTGTCTCATACCCTGTATTCTTTAATCTCCACTCTGAGATCCTTCTGTAAGGGGATGTCCAGTGCACTGCAAATAGGTTTTGGGTCTATACCCGGCAGTCCCCTCTCATTCTCCATGATAAGATTTTTTTGTTCTCATGATACCTGTTGCCTTATCCCTTTAAAACTTTGTGATCACACAGGCTGGTATGCTTTCTCCATGTGGGCTCTGTTGCTTCAGAGCCAGATGGCTGTTTCTTTACCCTCAGGCCTTTAAGACCCCACACGCTATATCTTTAGGTAGCTGGACACCATCGGCTTTCTTCACCACATTTGCTTATGCAGCCGCTTTGTGGTCAGTGATTGTGTAGGGAAGGTGAGCATCTTAGAATGCCAATTTAATAGAACAGTGTTATTGCAATGAGGGAGTCCTTGAGCGGAGGCCCTATGTCCATCTGCTACCTTAATACTAAATCTATAAACATATGGACATAGATCTATTTCCCCATGCCCCTTTGTAAATATATGTACATATGTACATGCCTTTATTTAGACGTCTATAACTGGCCCTTGCTTCCCAGCTCACTCTTCTATACTCTTTGATTTTCCTCTTGTGCCCACTGACATGCTCAGTCTTCCTTTGGGTTTCAGTAATTCCTCTTGGTTACATTACCTTTGATCACGCCCTACCAGGCCTCCTACATCCCCCTCACTATCGTTTTCCATCACTTGTTGTACCCTTGTCTCTGGGTTTCTTTACAGCACTTCCTTTCCCCCCACCGTGCTCACTCCCATGCCCAATGGAAAGGGCCGGTCACATGTTTACTCCTCCAGATTGTTCATCCAGCCTCTCTTAATTAGACAGACCTGTAAAGGTAATAACATGCACAAAACAAGACTGAGCTAAACCAAGCAGCAAAAAGAAAAAAAAAACAAACAAAAATGAAAACAAAACCCAACCCAAATCCAATGACACTAAAAGAAAACAACACTAACCAGAAAGAAAAGTACAAGGACTGTGTGGTGAACTTTAGGAGTGTTTTCCAGTCCAGTCTGTGGGGGCACCGAACCCTGACCACAAAGTCCACCTTTGGCATTCCCCGGGGACTTTGATGCTCCGTTTTCTTACTCTTCCGCTGCACTCTCTTAGTGTCATGCATCGAAGTGGCAGGATCAGTTCGGGCGCAGTTCCCACACTGTGTGTCCAGTGTTGTCCCCTCTAAGGCTATGGGTCTTTGAGGGACGTTTCTCATCGTGGGGCTGCCCATGTGGTCTTCTCTGTGGATTGGCTTCTCTGATTGGGAACATCATCCTCAAGGTGTATTGGGCCAGGGTGTGCTCCATTCTCCCCTCCTCCCCCTTGTTCTGCCCTGTGTTCACTGATCAGATATGTCCCTCTCCGCGAGCTGCAGATCCGGTGCCATCCTGTGAAATACAATCTTTTGGGGCTGCAAGGATGTGGGGGGGTGGGTATCAGCTCAGATCTTTTGAGAGTCCAGGAGATATTGACTTCTCGATGGGCACAGTTCTGTGGGGCACCGTGCTCTTGGTCCAGACGCTGGTTGTGAATATGACTTTGTTGTTAACCAGTTGTGTGTCTCTGGGTCAACTCCCGTGTGTTTTTGAGTGAGTTTTCTAATCTGCAAAGTAAATGTACAGGATTATCCAGACTCCCATGTCAGCAAGTTATCGAGAGGGGTTAATCAGAGACTGTTTCATATAGTGTGTACCTGCGCGCCGCATTCTAGACCTGCGATGGCAATTATGAGCTCAGGATAGAGATGGTGTCCAGCAGGTAACATACGTGGCTCCATATTGAAACAGGAAGCCCACTGTGGAGATTTGGTCCTTCTGTTGATGGCCACCGGCCACCTAGTCTTCTCCTGCTATAACTGCTTCACTGGCTCAGCAGCTGAGCCAGAAGCCAGTGATATCATAACCAGGTGGCTAACTGGGCCAAAGGGCTGACAGATATTTGTTATTTTGTTGTCTTGGGAAACCCACCTACCCTCCATGCAAACCTTCTGGTGTGAGTTATCTGTGGAAGGAATCATAGGCTCACAGTAATTCACATCTTTCTTCTTGAAAATGTGCCCATATTCCTTTCTGAACCTGACAAGGTGGCCCCTGTGTCCACCAAGAAATTTACTGCCTGGCCTCCTACTTGGAGAGTTAGCCTGGGCTTTTGGCGGCGAAGTGAAACAGAGCCCTGACCCCTTCATTGAGCTTCTTCAAGCATTATTGTCTCTTGCTTGGGTCTTTCTACGTGCAGATGAGGCCCATCCACTCTAGTGGAGGGTCGTGCACCTCTCCTCGGGTTTTCAAGGCACTGATTTTTCCAGTGTCCTTCTTTCCTGCAGTAGGCACATTGGTCCTTCCCCATGGCTTGGCGGTGCCCACAGGTTAGTCTCTCCGTGAGTGGGCCATGCTCTCCTTTTATGAGTCTCTGGGGTCTCTCATGGCAATTCCTAGTATTTTAGCTAGCTTCTTTGTCTCTGTCGTGCTAGGGTCATCTCTGTTGTTATACACTCAATGAGCCACTTGTACCAAATCGCTAAGATTTTTCCCTTCAAACCCTTCCCACTTCTTTGTCATGTCTGAGGCAGACTGACTGAGTAATAAAGGCAATACTTATTGCCCTCCTGTTTTCAGTGCCTCCGGGCCGTTAGGGGTATAAAGCCCGTAGGCTTCCCTCAGCCACTCTAGAAAGGCAGGCGGATATTCTCTTATAGGAACCTGAAAATTCTCACTGACCTTAGATAAATTCATAGGTTTCCTAGCTCTTCTGCAGAGGGTCATGTAAGAGCAATGGTTGATACCTGGTAAAGTCCTCTGGGCCTTGCTAGGAATTGAGATCCCACATTGTTGGTGTAGTGGCCAAAAGAGTTTCTCCCAAGTGGGGAGTGCCCGCTCGCTGACCATCAGGTTCACTGACTGCTTACTGGGCCTCTGTCTGGAAGGGCTACCCTCCTCCGTTGTGAACAGCACCTGGAGAAGTTGTTGGCAAGCATTCCAGGTGGGCTGATGAGTATGGAAGTCATACCAGTACTAGTGTGTGTGGGGGGCTGCTTGTTAGGGGTGGGGGTGAGTTTGGGGGGCCGGTGGGGGAGGGAGTGACTCAATAAGGGCCTGTTAGAAGTTTTCTATTTCTGGACCCTAGAAACCTTATAGGGCGGGGGTTGAAAGAAAGGGTTTGAAGCCAGCTCTCCCACTCCCAGAGTTCTCCTGCAAAATGGGATAAAGCCGATTAGGGGAGAGTGATGGGGAGGGGAGGGGAGGGGAGGTGTGGGGGAGGGGTGAGGGAGGGGAGGGGTGGGGGAGGGTGATGTGGAGGGATGGCCTCCACCTATGTGGTTTTGGGAACTTGGACCGTTTGTTTTTCCGGTCCTTCCATGTTTCCTGAAACCTTGGAAACAAGGGCCCTTTCTTTGCGGGAGGGAGTAAGTCTTTTATATTTGCAGGCTTCTTAGTGGCAATGTCAGCCCACACTTGAAGTAACGGGATCAGATCGGGATATCCTGGTTCCCTTTAAACATAACTATGAACTCTTAGTAATAGGGGGTGGGAAAACTAGTCTTGCGAGGGTCAATCAGGGACTCCTTCTGCCCCATCACTTTTAAACAAATTGTAGAGTCTCCAAGCTTTTGGGTTGAAACCACATCCTCTTGGTGAATGCCGAGAGCAGGGGTCCTCAAACTACAACCTGTGGGCCACATGCAGACAGCCGAGGACGTTGATCCTTTCTGCCGGGTGTATGTGCCCCATTTATTTTTTTTTTTGAACTTCAAATCAAGATGTGCAGTGTGCACATGAATTTGTTCGTAATATTTGTTTTTTTAAACTATAGTCTTTCCTTCAAAAGGCCTGAGGGATAGTGAACTGGCCCCCTGGGTAAACAGTTTAAGGACCCCTGCCCTAAGGTATCCTGGACTTAGGGGTTATTAATCTCCCAGCCCTGAAACATCCCTGAACATTCTACCCGTTGTAGGAGGCACCATGGGAATTTGGACCCCGGGTAATTTACAAGCCTTTACTCCAATTGAACCCACGAAAATTCAAAATGGCTTAGGCATTTACTCTATTTTGGTCACTTTTGACTCGTCATGCACTAGCCCATTATTTCCATTTAACTCTATAACGCGAAGCATGATGTTTTCATAACATTAAAAATGTATATATTAATACATATATATATATATATATTTATAACTATGAAAGTCCACAACAAAAAGAAAATTTTTTCCCAAAATTAAAATTGAAGCGTTATAGGGTTAAAAAGAAGGATGGGTCTTATCAGCGGGTCCAAGACCTTAGCATCATAAATGAATCAGTGATCCGACTGCACCTAGTAGTGCCCAAACCTGTGCCCTCCTAGGGGAAAGTGTGAATGCTTTTATCCCTCTTCCTGTACTTCCAATGAACAAACACACATGTCTGGTAATCCTAAGATTATTTTTGTTTCCTGTGACACTCACCTAATTTCAAGGCCACTGCCACCTCACAAGCTTAGCCTTGTCGTAGTCAAACTGTTCACCTTTTAGACCGTTTGTTTTTCTCAGAAGTTATCGGGTGATTAAAGCTTCTGAACCAAGTGTGCCAGGTCCACGACTACCATCTCCTGGACCACCTCAACCTTATCCATCCTGGATAAAGTTGCCCTCAATGGACAACCCCTCCCAGCAGTGTAGGAAGGGTATGGACCCAAAGCCCCACCTCGCCCCTTTTGCCAGCAGGAAGCAGCTAGAGATGTCGTCGCCCAGTACCCCCAAATATTTGGGTCCATATCTCTTCAGGGGGGCAAATGTTAGGTAGCTATGCTAGGGACTGGGGCATCCGTTATGCATGCCCATAGGGCCAAGATAAGAGCCCAGTTAGGAGAGGCACCCTGTGCATGCTCAGAGGTCCAGATTTCTGGCCATGAAGGGGAGGTCACCTGGGTGGTTCCTGTACCTGGATTGACTAATCTAGGCCATGTAAATTCAATTCAGCCACTGGGGTCGGCCAGACTTGCCCACCACGCCTCCCTACGCTCATAAAACTCTCTTGAGTGCAGACCAGGCTTCTGCATGATTTCTCTCTCACTCAGGAAGGCTCTTTGGAGGCAGCTGTGCTGCACATGAGTGGCTGGTGGATACTGTTCAGATGCATGGCTTTCTGCTTGCAAGGGTTTTTGTCTCAGCTGACTGTAAGGGAGGAGGTAGTACGTCTGGATCACAGAGTATCCATGTCCACAAACGAGGCTGCTCATTCCACAGTCCTGGAAGTGCTTTATGAAAACCCTCTGCTTTGCAATGTCATTCTTTGTAGATTAGAGTGGGAGGGGCTGGGACCAAGGTATGCTGCCTCTTACTCCCAGTTGCAGGTTTCTGGATGCTGATTGTATCTCTTACAGCATCAGTTAGTGGGCTTGTTGTCTGCCTCAGGCTTTGTTCACGGAGATCCTCCAGCTAGTTGGTGGTGTGTGCGCATGAGCAGAGACTTCCTGCCAATCCCCCATGAGTAGTAGAGCTCCCATGGTGTGGACTCCATGAAAGCCTTGCCCCAGGCAGCATGCTTACAAAGGAGGGTGGGCCCTGCAGGACAGAGGACCATTCCCCCTGTGGAATGGCCTCAGAGATCCACCTCCCTCTCTGGCCAGCTGCTGGGGCTGTGGGTCCTAAGCATCATGGCTGACTCAATAATAGACACAGGGTGAGGCGACTCCAGTAGCTGTTTTGACTGGTCTAATCCAGCCTGAGATCATCCTTGCATGAGCCCCTGCCAAGATTATTTTTGTTTCTTTTATGATCTTTTCATTAGTGGCTCCTACAACACTAACCACCATCCATAAATACATCATCTGTTTGAAGCCCATCTGTACATTAATTGCCCTCCTTATTCACAAAATATCCACTCTCCACCCAAGCCCCTGGCCTCAGCTCCTCATTTTTCCCCCCTCAATGCCCGCCACCCATCCCTCATCAATCCTTGGAAATGTACTAATTCTTTTGTCATATTTTCACCCACCTTTCTTTTGAGGTCAATGAAGATCCTTGTAATCGGTTCCCACTTTCCATCCTGCCCTTCCTCCACCCTCCCAGTATCTCCACTCATAACACTGGTAAAGGGCCCATCCACTCTGGATTCCCCGTGTTTGAAATTCCTATCGGTACTAGAATACCTTCTCTAGTTTGGCCAGATTAGTATGGTAGAACTGGGATCATGATAGTGGGGCAAGAGAAAGCATTAAGAACTAGAGGAAAGTTGTGTTTCATCTTTGCTGTCTCATACCCTGTATTCTTTAATCTCCACTCTGAGATCCTTCTGTAAGGGGATGTCCAGTGCACTGCAAATAGGTTTTGGGTCTATACCCGGCAGTCCCCTCTCATTCTCCATGATAAGATTTTTTTGTTCTCATGATACCTGTTGCCTTATCCCTTTAAAACTTTGTGATCACACAGGCTGGTATGCTTTCTCCATGTGGGCTCTGTTGCTTCAGAGCCAGATGGCTGTTTCTTTACCCTCAGGCCTTTAAGACCCCACACGCTATATCTTTAGGTAGCTGGACACCATCGGCTTTCTTCACCACATTTGCTTATGCAGCCGCTTTGTGGTCAGTGATTGTGTAGGGAAGGTGAGCATCTTAGAATGCCAATTTAATAGAACAGTGTTATTGCAATGAGGGAGTCCTTGAGCGGAGGCCCTATGTCCATCTGCTACCTTAATACTAAATCTATAAACATATGGACATAGATCTATTTCCCCATGCCCCTTTGTAAATATATGTACATATGTACATGCCTTTATTTAGACGTCTATAACTGGCCCTTGCTTCCCAGCTCACTCTTCTATACTCTTTGATTTTCCTCTTGTGCCCACTGACATGCTCAGTCTTCCTTTGGGTTTCAGTAATTCCTCTTGGTTACATTACCTTTGATCACGCCCTACCAGGCCTCCTACATCCCCCTCACTATCGTTTTCCATCACTTGTTGTACCCTTGTCTCTGGGTTTCTTTACAGCACTTCCTTTCCCCCCACCGTGCTCACTCCCATGCCCAATGGAAAGGGCCGGTCACATGTTTACTCCTCCAGATTGTTCATCCAGCCTCTCTTAATTAGACAGACCTGTAAAGGTAATAACATGCACAAAACAAGACTGAGCTAAACCAAGCAGCAAAAAGAAAAAAAAAACAAACAAAAATGAAAACAAAACCCAACCCAAATCCAATGACACTAAAAGAAAACAACACTAACCAGAAAGAAAAGTACAAGGACTGTGTGGTGAACTTTAGGAGTGTTTTCCAGTCCAGTCTGTGGGGGCACCGAACCCTGACCACAAAGTCCACCTTTGGCATTCCCCGGGGACTTTGATGCTCCGTTTTCTTACTCTTCCGCTGCACTCTCTTAGTGTCATGCATCGAAGTGGCAGGATCAGTTCGGGCGCAGTTCCCACACTGTGTGTCCAGTGTTGTCCCCTCTAAGGCTATGGGTCTTTGAGGGACGTTTCTCATCGTGGGGCTGCCCATGTGGTCTTCTCTGTGGATTGGCTTCTCTGATTGGGAACATCATCCTCAAGGTGTATTGGGCCAGGGTGTGCTCCATTCTCCCCTCCTCCCCCTTGTTCTGCCCTGTGTTCACTGATCAGATATGTCCCTCTCCGCGAGCTGCAGATCCGGTGCCATCCTGTGAAATACAATCTTTTGGGGCTGCAAGGATGTGGGGGGGTGGGTATCAGCTCAGATCTTTTGAGAGTCCAGGAGATATTGACTTCTCGATGGGCACAGTTCTGTGGGGCACCGTGCTCTTGGTCCAGACGCTGGTTGTGAATATGACTTTGTTGTTAACCAGTTGTGTGTCTCTGGGTCAACTCCCGTGTGTTTTTGAGTGAGTTTTCTAATCTGCAAAGTAAATGTACAGGATTATCCAGACTCCCATGTCAGCAAGTTATCGAGAGGGGTTAATCAGAGACTGTTTCATATAGTGTGTACCTGCGCGCCGCATTCTAGACCTGCGATGGCAATTATGAGCTCAGGATAGAGATGGTGTCCAGCAGGTAACATACGTGGCTCCATATTGAAACAGGAAGCCCACTGTGGAGATTTGGTCCTTCTGTTGATGGCCACCGGCCACCTAGTCTTCTCCTGCTATAACTGCTTCACTGGCTCAGCAGCTGAGCCAGAAGCCAGTGATATCATAACCAGGTGGCTAACTGGGCCAAAGGGCTGATAGATATTTGTTATTTTGTTGTCTTGGGAAACCCACCTACCCTCCATGCAAACCTTCTGGTGTGAGTTATCTGTGGAAGGAATCATAGGCTCACAGTAATTCACATCTTTCTTCTTGAAAATGTGCCCATATTCCTTTCTGAACCTGACAAGGTGGCCCCTGTGTCCACCAAGAAATTTACTGCCTGGCCTCCTACTTGGAGAGTTAGCCTGGGCTTTTGGCGGCGAAGTGAAACAGAGCCCTGACCCCTTCATTGAGCTTCTTCAAGCATTATTGTCTCTTGCTTGGGTCTTTCTACGTGCAGATGAGGCCCATCCACTCTAGTGGAGGGTCGTGCACCTCTCCTCGGGTTTTCAAGGCACTGATTTTTCCAGTGTCCTTCTTTCCTGCAGTAGGCACATTGGTCCTTCCCCATGGCTTGGCGGTGCCCACAGGTTAGTCTCTCCGTGAGTGGGCCATGCTCTCCTTTTCCTGAGTCTCTGGGGTCTCTCATGGCAATTCCTAGTATTTTAGCTAGCTTCTTTGTCTCTGTCGTGCTAGGGTCATCTCTGTTGTTATACACTCAATGAGCCACTTGTACCAAATCGCTAAGATTTTTCCCTTCAAACCCTTCCCACTTCTTTGTCATGTCTGAGGCAGACTGACTGAGTAATAAAGGCAATACTTATTGCCCTCCTGTTTTCAGTGCCTCCGGGCCGTTAGGGGTATAAAGCCCGTAGGCTTCCCTCAGCCACTCTAGAAAGGCAGGCGGATATTCTCTTATAGGAACCTGAAAATTCTCACTGACCTTAGATAAATTCATAGGTTTCCTAGCTCTTCTGCAGAGGGTCATGTAAGAGCAATGGTTGATACCTGGTAAAGTCCTCTGGGCCTTGCTAGGAATTGAGATCCCACATTGTTGGTGTAGTGGCCAAAAGAGTTTCTCCCAAGTGGGGAGTGCCCGCTCGCTGACCATCAGGTTCACTGACTGCTTACTGGGCCTCTGTCTGGAAGGGCTACCCTCCTCCGTTGTGAACAGCACCTGGAGAAGTTGTTGGCAAGCATTCCAGGTGGGCTGATGAGTATGGAAGTCATACCAGTACTAGTGTGTGTGGGGGGCTGCTTGTTAGGGGTGGGGGTGAGTTTGGGGGGCCGGTGGGGGAGGGAGTGACTCAATAAGGGCCTGTTAGAAGTTTTCTATTTCTGGACCCTAGAAACCTTATAGGGCGGGGGTTGAAAGAAAGGGTTTGAAGCCAGCTCTCCCACTCCCAGAGTTCTCCTGCAAAATGGGATAAAGCCGATTAGGGGAGAGTGATGGGGAGGGGAGGGGAGGGGAGGTGTGGGGGAGGGGTGAGGGAGGGGAGGGGTGGGGGAGGGTGATGTGGAGGGATGGCCTCCACCTATGTGGTTTTGGGAACTTGGACCGTTTGTTTTTCCGGTCCTTCCATGTTTCCTGAAACCTTGGAAACAAGGGCCCTTTCTTTGCGGGAGGGAGTAAGTCTTTTATATTTGCAGGCTTCTTAGTGGCAATGTCAGCCCACACTTGAAGTAACGGGATCAGATCGGGATATCCTGGTTCCCTTTAAACATAACTATGAACTCTTAGTAATAGGGGGTGGGAAAACTAGTCTTGCGTGGGTCAATCAGGGACTCCTTCTGCCCCATCACTTTTAAACAAATTGTAGAGTCTCCAAGCTTTTGGGTTGAAACCACATCCTCTTGGTGAATGCCGAGAGCAGGGGTCCTCAAACTACAACCTGTGGGCCACATGCAGACAGCCGAGGACGTTGATCCTTTCTGCCGGGTGTATGTGCCCCATTTATTTTTTTTTGAACTTCAAATCAAGATGTGCAGTGTGCACATGAATTTGTTCGTAATATTTGTTTTTTTAAACTATAGTCTTTCCTTCAAAAGGCCTGAGGGATAGTGAACTGGCCCCCTGGGTAAACAGTTTAAAGACCCCTGCCCTAAGGTATCCTGGACTTAGGGGTTATTAATCTCCCAGCCCTGAAACATCCCTGAACATTCTACCCGTTGTAGGAGGCACCATGGGAATTTGGACCCCGGGTAATTTACAAGCCTTTACTCCAATTGAACCCAAGAAAATTCAAAATGGCTTAGGCAGTTACTCTATTTTGGTCACTTTTGACTCGTCCTGCACTAGCCCATTATTTCCATTTAACTCTATAACGCGAAGCATGATGTTTTCATAACATTAAAAATGTATATATTAATACATATATATATATATATTTATAACTATGAAAGTCCACAACAAAAAGAAAATTTTTTCCCAAAATTAAAATTGAAGCGTTATAGGGTTAAAAAGAAGGATGGGTCTTATCAGCGGGTCCAAGACCTTAGCATCATAAATCATAAACACACACACACACACACACACACATACACTTGCAGAATCAATAGTCGGCTTCTGACTTGGTGTCTTTTTTACACACACGCACACAGACACATACACACACCTGTGCAGAATCTGTGGAGGACTTCTAACAACATGTCCTTTTTACACACACACACACACACACACACACACACACACACACAAAGACATACTCTTGCAGGATCTCTAGAGTGTTTCTGACTTGGTGTCCTTTATACACACACACACACACATACACCCTTCCAGAACTCCACAATGATTCTGATTTCATGTCCTTTTTACACACACACACACACACACACACACAAACACACCATTGCAGAATCAATAGAGGGCTTCTGACTTCATGTCTTTTTTATACACACACACACACACACCCTTACAGAACCTCTGGAGGGCTTCTGATTTCATGTCCTTTTTTCACACACACACACACACACACACACACACACTTTTGCAGAATCAATAGTCGGTTTCTGACTTCGTGTCCTTTTTACAAACACCCACACACACACACGCCCTTGCAGAAATTCTAGAGGGCTTCTGAATTTGTGACCTTATTACACACGCACACACTCACACACATAAAACCTTGCAGAATCTCTTGAGAGCTTCATACTTGGTCTCCTTTTTACAAACACACACACACATCATGGCAGAATCTCTAGATGGCTTCTGACTTCAGGATCTTTTTACACACACACACACACACACACCTTTGCAGAAACTATGGAGTGTTTCTGACTTCATGTGTCCTTTTTACACACACTCTCACACACACACACACCCTTGCAGAATCTCTTGAGGGCTTCTGACGTCATGTCCTTGTTACACAAACACACACTTGCATAATCTCTGGGGGGTCTGACTTCGTATCCTTTTTACACACACACACTCACACACACACCCTCCCTCACACTGATACTCATACCTTTGTAAAATTCCTAGAGGGCTTCTGACTTCCTTACCTTTTTACACACACACACACACACACACACTCACACACATCCTTGCAGAATTCCTGGATGGATTCTTACTTTGTGTCATTTTTAAACACACACACACACACACACACACACACTCCAAACTCCTTTTCTTGCAAAATCTCTGCAGTCCTTCTGACTTCGTGTCCTTTTTAAACACACACACACACACACATACACTTGTAGAATCTCTGGAGGACTTCTGATTTCATGTCATTATTACACACACACACACACACACACACACACTCCCTCACTCTCACTCTGGAGGACTTCTGATTTCATGTCCTTATTACACACACACACACACACACACACACTCCCTCACTCTCACACTCATACCTTTCCAGAAAACCTAGAGGGCTTCTGATTTCGTGTCCTTTTAACACAACACACTCACCCTTGCAGAATCTCTAGAGGGCTTCTGACTTCCTGTACTTTTGACACACACAGACACCCTTGCAGAATCTCCAGACATTTTCTGACTTCGTGTTGTTTTCACCCATACACACACACACACACACACACACACACACTCTGGCAGAATCTCTGGAGGGCTTCTAATATGGTTTACTTATTTCAAACACAACAAACACACACACACAGACCTTTGCATAACCAATATTGGGCTTCTGACTTCGTGTAATTTTTACCCTCACACACAAACACACACACACACATACAACCTTGCAGAATCTCTGGAGGGCTTCTGACTTTGTGTCCTTTTTACACAAACATACACACATACACACACCCTTGAAGAATCTCTAGAGGGCTTCTGACTTCGTGTCTTTTTACACAAACACACACACACCAAACACACATACACCCTGGTAGAATCTCTGGATGGTGGCTGACTTGCTGTCCTTTTTACACACACACACACACACACACACAAACACCCTTGCAGAATATCTAGAGGGTTTCTGAATTTGTGTCTGTTTACACACACACACACACACACCCTTACAGAACCTCTGGACAGCTTCAGACTCCATGTCCTTTTTACACACACACACACACACACATACACTTGCAGAATCAATAGTCGGCTTCTGACTTGGTGTCTTTTTTACACACACGCACACAGACACATACACACACCTGTGCAGAATCTGTGGAGGACTTCTAACAACATGTCCTTTTTACACACACACACACACACACACACACACACAAAGACATACTCTTGCAGGATCTCTAGAGTGCTTCTGACTTGGTGTCCTTTATACACACACACACATACACCCTTCCAGAACTCTACAATGATTCTGATTTCATGTCCTTTTTACACACACACACACACACACACACACAAACACACCATTGCAGAATCAATAGAGGGCTTCTGACTTCATGTCTTTTTTATACACACACACACACACCCTTACAGATCCTCTGGAGGGCTTCTGATTTCATGTCCTTTTTTCACACACACACACACACACACACACACTTTTGCAGAATCAATAGTCGGTTTCTGACTTCGTGTCCTTTTTACAAACACCCACACACACACACGCCCTTGCAGAAATTCTAGAGGGCTTCTGAATTTGTGACCTTATTACACACGCACACACTCACACACATAAAACCTTGCAGAATCTCTTGAGAGCTTCATACTTGGTCTCCTTTTTACAAACACACACACACATCATGGCAGAATCTCTAGATGGCTTCTGACTTCAGGATCTTTTTACACACACACACACACACCTTTGCAGAAACTATGGAGTGTTTCTGACTTCATGTGTCCTTTTTACACACACTCTCTCACACACACACACCCTTGCAGAATCTCTTGAGGGCTTCTGACGTCATGTCCTTGTTACACAAACACACACTTGCATAATCTCTGGGGGGTCTGACTTCGTATCCTTTTTACACACACACACTCACACACACACCCTCCCTCACACTGATACTCATACCTTTGTAAAATTCCTAGAGGGCTTCTGACTTCCTTACCTTTTTATACACACACACACACACACACACACACACTCACACACATCCTTGCAGAATTCCTGGATGGATTCTTACTTTGTGTCATTTTTAAACACACACACACACACACACTCCAAACTCATTTTCTTGCAAAATCTCTGCAGTCCTTCTGACTTCGTGTCCTTTTTAAACACACACACACACACACACATACACTTGTAGAATCTCTGGAGGACTTCTGATTTCATGTCCTTATTACACACACACACACACACACACTCCCTCACTCTCACTCTGGAGGACTTCTGATTTCATGTCCTTATTACACACACACACACACACACACACACACTCCCTCACTCTCACACTCATACCTTTCCAGAAAACCTAGAGGGCTTCTGATTTCGTGTCCTTTTAACACAACACACTCACCCTTGCAGAATCTCTAGAGGGCTTCTGACTTCCTGTACTTTTGACACACACAGACACCCTTGCAGAATCTCCAGACATTTTCTGACTTCGTGTTGTTTTCACACATACACACACACACACACACTCTGGCAGAATCTCTGGAGGGCTTCTAATATGGTTTACTTATTTCAAACACAACAAACACACACACACAGACCTTTGCATAATCAATATTGGGCTTCTGACTTCGTGTAATTTTTACCCTCACACACAAACACACACACACACATACAACCTTGCAGAATCTCTGGAGGGCTTCTGACTTTGTGTCCTTTTTACACAAACATACACACATACACACACCCTTGAAGAATCTGTAGAGGGCTTCTGACTTCGTGTATTTTTACACAAACACACACACACACCAAACACACATACACCCTGGTAGAATCTCTGGATGGTGGCTGACTTGCTGTCCTTTTTACACACACACACACACACACACACAAACACTTGAAGAATATGTAGAGGGTTTCTGAATTTATGTCTGTTTACACACACACACACTTACAGAACCTCTGGACGGCTTCAGACTCCATGTCCTTTTTACTCACACACACACACACACACACACACACACTTTTGCAGAATCAATAGTCGGCTTCTGACTTGGTATCCTTTTTACACACACGCACACAAACACATACACACACCTTTGCAGAATTTGTGGAGGACTTCTAACAACATGTCCTTTTTACACACACACACACACACACACACACACACAAGACATACTCTTGCAGGATCTCTAGAGTGCTTCTGACTTGGTGTCCTTTATACACACACACACACATACACCCTTCCAGAACTCTACAAGGGTTCTGACTTCATGTCCTTTTTACACACACACACACACACACACACCCTTACAGAACCTCTGGAGGGCTTCTGATTTCATGTCCTTTTTACACACACACACACACACACACACACAAACACACACTTTTGCAGAATCAATAGTCGGCTTCTGACTTCGTGTCCTTTTTACAAATACCCACAACGTCCTTGCAGAATTTCTAGAGGGCTTCTGAATTTGTGACCTTATTACACACGCACACACTCACACACATAAAACCTTGCAGAATCTCTTGAGAGCTTCATACTTGGTCTCCTTTTTACAAATACACACACACACACATCATGGCAGAATCTCTAGATGGCTTCTGACTTCAGGATCTTTTTACACACACACCTTTGCAGAAACTATGGAGTGTTTCTGACTTCATGTGTCCTTTTTACACACACTCTCACACACACACACCCTTGCAGAATCTCTTGAGGGCTTCTGACGTCATGTCCTTGTTACACACACATACACACACGCACTTGCATAATCTGTGGGGGTCTGACTTCGTGTCCTTTTTACACACACACACACTCACACACACCCTCCCTCACACTGATACTCATACCTTTGGAAAATTCCTAGAGGGCTTCTGACTTCCTTACCTTTTTACACACACACACACACACACACACACACACACATCCTTGCAGAATTCCTGGATGGATTCTTACTTTGTGTCATTTTTAAACACACACACACACACACACACACACTCCAAACTCATTTTCTTGCCAAATCTCTGCAGTCCTTCTGACTTCGTGTCCTTTTTAAACACACACACACACACACACACACATACACTTGTAGAATCTCTGGAGGACTTCTGATTTCATGTCCTTATTACACACACACACACACACACTCCCTCACTCTCACTCTGGAGGACTTCTGATTTCATGTCCTTATTACACACACACACACACACACACACTCCCTCACTCTCACACTCATACCTTTCCAGAAAACCTAGAGGGCTTCTGATTTTGTGTCCTTTTAACACAACACACTCACCCTTGCAGAATCTCTAGAGGGCTTCTGACTTCCTGTACTTTTTACACACACACACACAAACACCCTTGCAGAATCTCCAGACATTTTCTGACTTCGTGTTGTTTTCACACATACACACACACACACTCTGGCAGAATCTCTGGAGGGCTTCTAATATGGTTTACTTATTTTAAACACAACAAACACACACACACAGACCTTTGCATAATCAATATTGGGCTTCTGACTTCGTGTAATTTTTACCCTCACACACACACACACATACAACCTTGCAGAATCTCTGGAGGGCTTCTGACTTTGTGTCCTTTTTACACAAACATACACACATACACACACCCTTGAAGAATCTCTAGAGGGCTTCTGACTTCGTGTCTTTTTACACAAACACACACACACCAAACACACATACACCCTGGTAGAATCTCTGGATGGTGGCTGACTTGCTGTCCTTTTTACACACACACACACACACACACACACAAACACCCTTGCAGAATATCTAGAGGGTTTCTGAATTTGTGTCTGTTTACACACACACACACACACACCCTTACAGAACCTCTGGACAGCTTCAGACTCCATGTCCTTTTTACACACACACACACACACACACACACACACATACACTTGCAGAATCAATAGTCGGCTTCTGACTTGGTGTCTTTTTTACACACACGCACACAGACACATACACACACCTGTGCAGAATCTGTGGAGGACTTCTAACAACATGTCCTTTTTACACACACACACACACACACACACACACACACAAAGACATACTCTTGCAGGATCTCTAGAGTGCTTCTGACTTGGTGTCCTTTATACACACACACACATACACCCTTCCAGAACTCTACAATGATTCTGATTTCATGTCCTTTTTACACACACACACACACACACACACACAAACACACCATTGCAGAATCAATAGAGGGCTTCTGACTTCATGTCTTTTTTATACACACACACACACACCCTTACAGATCCTCTGGAGGGCTTCTGATTTCATGTCCTTTTTTCACACACACACACACACACACACACACACACTTTTGCAGAATCAATAGTCGGTTTCTGACTTCGTGTCCTTTTTACAAACACCCACACACACACACGCCCTTGCAGAAATTCTAGAGGGCTTCTGAATTTGTGACCTTATTACACACGCACACACTCACACACATAAAACCTTGCAGAATCTCTTGAGAGCTTCATACTTGGTCTCCTTTTTACAAACACACACACACATCATGGCAGAATCTCTAGATGGCTTCTGACTTCAGGATCTTTTTACACACACACACACACACACACCTTTGCAGAAACTATGGAGTGTTTCTGACTTCATGTGTCCTTTTTACACACACTCTCTCACACACACACACCCTTGCAGAATCTCTTGAGGGCTTCTGACGTCATGTCCTTGTTACACAAACACACACTTGCATAATCTCTGGGGGGTCTGACTTCGTATCCTTTTTACACACACACACTCACACACACACCCTCCCTCACACTGATACTCATACCTTTGTAAAATTCCTAGAGGGCTTCTGACTTCCTTACCTTTTTATACACACACACACACACACACACACACACTCACACACATCCTTGCAGAATTCCTGGATGGATTCTTACTTTGTGTCATTTTTAAACACACACACACACACACACTCCAAACTCATTTTCTTGCAAAATCTCTGCAGTCCTTCTGACTTCGTGTCCTTTTTAAACACACACACACACACACACATACACTTGTAGAATCTCTGGAGGACTTCTGATTTCATGTCCTTATTACAGACACACACACACACACACTCCCTCACTCTCACTCTGGAGGACTTCTGATTTCATGTCCTTATTACACACACACACACACACACACACACACACACACTCCCTCACTCTCACACTCATACCTTTCCAGAAAACCTAGAGGGCTTCTGATTTCGTGTCCTTTTAACACAACACACTCACCCTTGCAGAATCTCTAGAGGGCTTCTGACTTCCTGTACTTTTGACACACACAGACACCCTTGCAGAATCTCCAGACATTTTCTGACTTCGTGTTGTTTTCACACATACACACACACACACACACTCTGGCAGAATCTCTGGAGGGCTTCTAATATGGTTTACTTATTTCAAACACAACAAACACACACACACAGACCTTTGCATAATCAATATTGGGCTTCTGACTTCGTGTAATTTTTACCCTCACACACAAACACACACACACACATACAACCTTGCAGAATCTCTGGAGGGCTTCTGACTTTGTGTCCTTTTTACACAAACATACACACATACACACACCCTTGAAGAATCTCTAGAGGGCTTCTGACTTCGTGTATTTTTACACAAACACACACACACACCAAACACACATACACCCTGGTAGAATCTCTGGATGGTGGCTGACTTGCTGTCCTTTTTACACACACACACACACACACACACAAACACTTGAAGAATATCTAGAGGGTTTCTGAATTTATGTCTGTTTACACACACACACACTTACAGAACCTCTGGACGGCTTCAGACTCCATGTCCTTTTTACTCACACACACACACACACACACACACACACTTTTGCAGAATCAATAGTCGGCTTCTGACTTGGTATCCTTTTTACACACACGCACACAAACACATACACACACCTTTGCAGAATTTGTGGAGGACTCCTAACAACATGTCCTTTTTACACACACACACACACACACACACACACACAAGACATACTCTTGCAGGATCTCTAGAGTGCTTCTGACTTGGTGTCCTTTATACACACACACACACATACACCCTTCCAGAACTCTACAAGGGTTCTGACTTCATGTCCTTTTTACACACACACACACACACACACACACACCCTTACAGAACCTCTGGAGGGCTTCTGATTTCATGTCCTTTTTACACACACACACACACACACACACACAAACACACACTTTTGCAGAATCAATAGTCGGCTTCTGACTTCGTGTCCTTTTTACAAATACCCACAACGTCCTTGCAGAATTTCTAGAGGGCTTCTGAATTTGTGACCTTATTACACACGCACACACTCACACACATAAAACCTTGCAGAATCTCTTGAGAGCTTCATACTTGGTCTCCTTTTTACAAATACACACACACACACATCATGGCAGAATCTCTAGATGGCTTCTGACTTCAGGATCTTTTTACACACACACCTTTGCAGAAACTATGGAGTGTTTCTGACTTCATGTGTCCTTTTTACACACACTCTCACACACACACACCCTTGCAGAATCTCTTGAGGGCTTCTGACGTCATGTCCTTGTTACACACACATACACACACGCACTTGCATAATCTGTGGGGGTCTGACTTCGTGTCCTTTTTACACACACACACACTCACACACACCCTCCCTCACACTGATACTCATACCTTTGGAAAATTCCTAGAGGGCTTCTGACTTCCTTACCTTTTTACACACACACACACACACACACACACACACACACACACACACATCCTTGCAGAATTCCTGGATGGATTCTTACTTTGTGTCATTTTTAAACACACACACACACACACACACACACTCCAAACTCATTTTCTTGCCAAATCTCTGCAGTCCTTCTGACTTCGTGTCCTTTTTAAACACACACACACACACACACACACACACACACACACACACATACACTTGTAGAATCTCTGGAGGACTTCTGATTTCATGTCCTTATTACACACACACACACACACACTCCCTCACTCTCACTCTGGAGGACTTCTGATTTCATGTCCTTATTACACACACACACACACACACACACTCCCTCACTCTCACACTCATACCTTTCCAGAAAACCTAGAGGGCTTCTCATTTTGTGTCCTTTTAACACAACACACTCACCCTTGCAGAATCTCTAGAGGGCTTCTGACTTCCTGTACTTTTTACACACACACACACAAACACCCTTGCAGAATCTCCAGACATTTTCTGACTTCGTGTTGTTTTCACACATACACACACACACACTCTGGCAGAATCTCTGGAGGGCTTCTAATATGGTTTACTTATTTTAAACACAACAAACACACACACACAGACCTTTGCATAATCAATATTGGGCTTCTGACTTCGTGTAATTTTTACCCTCACACACACACACACATACAACCTTGCAGAATCTCTGGAGGGCTTCTGACTTTGTGTCCTTTTTACACAAACATACACACATACACACACCCTTGAAGAAT